>NW_006400005.1:459411-515953 GCF_000299155.1 Elephantulus edwardii
TATAGATATTATCCTGTCACTGACAATATTGTACTTCAAGACAGATCTAGCAATGACTTTTTTAACTATCAAAGCAACTCCATTTTTCCTCACTTTTTCATCTCCAGAGTAATATATCATATGGTCATCCGACTCAAAGGCCTCACAGGGCATGAGGAGGGTGGGAAGGTGTGGAAGAGCAAGTCCAAGCTGCCAAATTTATCTGTCCATTTTGGGCTGGGGAAGTGACTTTGCATGTTGCTGTTCTAGACATGTGGATGTCTGCTCTTTTTTTTTTACATACTGCTTTATTTACAAAGTTCATATACATTGTTTTTTACACTGGATCTTTCCCATTCCTTCACACTTACCCTACATACCCTATCCTGAGCCAACCTCCCTATCGCTGACACACCTGACCCCATTGCCAAAGTCACTGTGTCAATTCATCTCCTCCATGGTCTTCCTTTTCTGCTCTGACCCTCTACTGTCCAAAGCATAATGTCCTTCTCCAAGGACAATAGGTCCCTCCTGGCGACATACTCATAGTATATGAGACAGAGCTTCAAAATCTTTGCCTCTAAGGAGCAAACTGGTTTCTCTTTCTCCAGGATAGCTACCAGACTCATTCCAGGCCACTGGGCCATTCCTTCACACTTTTCTCCATCAAATTAATTGTGTGACTCTATGATTAACCACTTCCCCACTCCAAAATCCTCACCCCTCATCTCCTCCCCTCCCACTCCCTTGGATCCTCATACTCATTCTACAATAAAGGTTTTAGACAATATTTGTCCTTATGGGACTGAGTTAGTTCACTTAGCATATTGCTCTCCATTCCCTCCCACCCCCTCCCAGGTTAGGTAGTAATTTACAAAATCATTGCTCCTGAGTGTTGCATAGTATTCCATTGAGTGAATGTACCATAATTTCTCAATCCATTCAATTGTGATTGGACATGTGGGCTGTTTCTATGTTTTTGTGATGGCAAACAATGCTGTTATGAACACTGGTGTACAAGTACCCATTTGTCATTTTCTCTTTAGGGTATAAATGACGAAGAAGAATTGGTCATCAACTTCTGAAATAACAGGCCTTTGAAAACCCTTTGAAACAGAATCTGTACACTAACTGAGTAATTCGAGAGGATGGACTGTACGAAGAAGAGTGTGGCATCAAGACTGAACCTGCGTTATATAGATCACACACCTTGTTTGCACAAAATGAAGACTTGAAGCACTAAAGTAGGTTAAAGGCCAAAACCTTCAATATTAATTACATCTCATTATCAAGAAAACAAAAATCCTCACCACTATACCAACAGGCAACATCATGATAGATGAAAAAAAGACTGAAACTGTCAAGGATTTTATTTAGATTCACAATCAACAACATACAAGCAGAAGTTAAGAAATCAAAAGGTGTCTTGCATTGGACAAAGTTGCTGTCAAGGACCTCCACCAAGTGCTAAAGAGCAAGAATGGCATTTTAAAGACTAAGGTGTGCCTTACCTAAGTGATGGTATTTTCAATTGTTTCATATTCATGTAAAAGTCAGACAATGAGTGAAGAAGCAATACTTTTAGTTGTGGCTTTAGTGAAGAGTACTAAATATCCCATGGACTGCCAAAAGAACAAACAAATCTGTCTTGGAGTATGTGAAACAAGGGTGTCATCTAGAGGAAAGGATGGTGAAACTTCACCTCACGCACTTTGAGCATGTCATCAGGAAGAGCTAGTCCTTGGAAAAAGACATCATGCTGGAAAAGGCTGAGGGTCAAAGAGAGAGAAGACCCTTCCTGAGATGGACTGACATAGTGACTGCAACCATGAGATTAAGTATGGCAGAGCTTATGATGATGGTGCAGTGAAGAGCAAGGTTCTCATCTGTTGTTCATAGGGTCACTAAGAGTTATAGTTAACTCAATGGTACCTAACAGGAATGATAGCACCTCAATAAAGTTTATTTCATGGGGGCCTTTGAGTTGTAGCATTAGAGAACAGTACTGAATACCTCACAAATTGCCAAAGGAATTAGCACATATGCCTTGGAGAAGGTGCAGCCAGAGCGCTCCTTAAAGGTAAAGATGGCCAAGTTTTGCCTCATGTACTATGGGCATGTTGCCAGAAGAGGGTATTCTTTGGAAAGGAACTTCATGCTAAGAAAGGTGGAGGGTCAGTGAAAGAGAGGAAGATCTTCAACCAGAAAGATGGACACAGTGACTGCAGTAGTGGGCTCCAGTATTTCAGGGATGATGAGGCCAGCAAAGGATAGGACAGGGTTCAGATTTTTTTGTTCACACAGTTACTATGAGTCATACTCAACTCTACAGCATGTTAACGCCAACCACATGGCACACGGGCTAATACTTAATTTGACAACTGAAAGGTCTATCATCTTAACCAGCCAGCCACTGTGTAGGAGGAAGATGTAGCAGTCTGCCTTTGTGAAAATTTTAACTCTGGAACTCTATGAGTCAGTTATTCTCTGCCCTATAGAGTCACTATGAGTCAGAATTGACTCAACAGCAACATGTAGAATTTGATTTTCAAATTAAAAAAGTAACAACTTGGAAGTTTCAATATGAGTTCATGGTTGAAGTGACAAATTCAAATACAAGGAAGATATTCCATACCTAAAAAATTACAAATGAATATGCCTCACTGAAAACAATGCCTTTCATTCTCGTTTTTAAAAACATGGTATCAGAATACCATGCCACTAGGCGCTGTGTGTCTAAAGATGTGGACAGGGGCATATACTTTTTTCTAAAACTCCTTTTCATCACATCAGAGGTGCACGAATTCACCAGAGGCATGGTGGATATGGCCATGCTCAATCTATTCCCTGAATGGTTCAAGACCTCAAAACCCTTTTGCTCTCACTTGCTCTGTACTATGATTAGGTGATGAGATTCAAATAACTTCACTTCGGCTGCTCCGTTTCCCCTTATGGACAACTACCTAGCTCCTATTCTCAGGAAGAAGGGAGCTCCTTTTAAAGAAACCCTGGAGGTGCAGTTCATTATGTGGTTTGTTGCAAATTACTGTTTGTCACATTATTTGAACCTATCAGACATTTCTCAGGATAAAGACAGACAGTTTCATCCCTCAAAGAGTTACAGCCTTAGAAAATCAATGAAGGGCCACTAGAGTCTGAATTGACTCTACAGCACTGGGTTTAATATGGTTTCTTTCTGTAGAGTACTAAAATATACTTAAAAGAATGTTGTTCATAATCACATCTTTTCGGCATACATATATTAGGACATTATTAAACAGGTTAATAATCCCTTGATTCTCCTAATCCTTTACTCCAACACAGACACAAATCCATTCTCTTAAAACAGATTTTGAGGAAAACATAAGTCTTATCACTTCAGATAGTCCCAGCTCTTCCCCCAGACAATTAATCTGTTCCTGTCAGAGAAATGGAATATAATGTAATATTCTCTCCTTTATACTCAGTGTTATACCCTGATCCATTGAAGTGCTTTCTACTTGCATCACTTACTGCCCTCGATTCAGAACTGATCCACAGCTGCCCCTCCAGCAGGGATTTTCAGAGGCTGTAAATAACACTGGATGAGTTTTTCCATCTTTCTCTTAAGGAGCAGTTGGTAGATTGTTAGGCTTTGGATTGGAATCACAACTCCTTCCTAGGCTCCCAGAGCTTCCAGGTATTTAATCAGCATCTACTATGAGCTGTGGTGGTGGAAAAGAACACTGAATATCTCACAGACTGACAAAAAAACCTGAACAAGTATGTCTTGGAAAAGTGCAGCCAGAGCGTTCCTTGGAAGCAAAGGAAGGAGAAGCCTCATCTCTCATACACTGACTATGCTGCTACGGGAGGCTACTCCTTGGAAAGGGATATCATGCTTGGGAAGGTGGAGGTTCAGCAAAGAGGAAGATACTCAATGAGCTGGATGGACATGGTAAGTGCAGCAATGGGCTCAAGTGTACCAGAGGTGCTGAGGATGGCACAGGATAGGTTAGGGTTCAGGTCTGTTGTTGATGGAGTTGCTCTGAGTCTCACTCAACCTGATGGCATCTAACAACAATGATATTACTCCAAAAAGGATTTAAGGCAATTTACGAAGATATTTTGGCCATGGTACTCGGAGAGGCTATTCCTTGGAGAGGGACAGCATTCTTGGCAATGTGGAGGGTCCGTCAAAGAGAGGAAGCCTTTTGATGAGATGGACTGACCCAGTGACTGCCACAATGGCCTCAGGTGTGTCAGGGATGAGGATGGCACAGGATGGGGCAGCAATCTCTTGTTCACTGGGTCACTATGAATCACACTGGGCCCAATGGCACCCAACCACAATCACAAAAATAGTTAAAAAGTTAACAGAGGTTAGTTTAAAAAAAGGAAAAACCATTCCTTTATATAGGCAATATTTGTGGTTGTTGATGGCTATCGCGTCAAGCCAACTCATAGTGACCCTATTATCAAAAGACCTGAAGCCTTTCTATAACTATTGTAGTTTCTCAAAGTTCATAGAGTTTCCAAAGGCAATAAAACAGAAAACTGCATTGAAACAGATGTCTGAAAAGAATTTATGATTGGATACTACATGTATGACAGCAATCTGGAACAAGAGGTGCATTGCAAAGTCGACTGGGAGAGGGGGAAGGAAGAGGGAGGAAGGAAAATGTGCAATAATGAATGAAAGAAAATCTTTCTGTAAACCTTTTTTAAAAATCACAATTAGGGGGGAGGGCTGGGCGGGGAGAGAAGTACAGCAATGAATAAATGGAAATCCAAAATATCTGTAAATATTCATTAAAATTATTAAAAAATATCACAATTAAAAAATGAAATTCTGATGCACACTCATGTTTATTTCTGTTTTGTTCACAATAGCAAAGAGTTGGAAATAACCCAGGTGCCCATCAACAAATGAATTGATAGAAAAGCTGTGATATATTCACACAATGACATACTATGCGGCATTGGAAAACAAAAGCATGCATGAAATATTATACAAAATGGGTGACCATGGAGGACATTATACTGAGTGAAATATCTCAGTCACAAAAAGACAAATACTGCATAATGCCCCTGATATAGAACAGGACTTATATGGGGGCTAGGGGACAAACCTAAAAAAAAGAGGGGATAAATAAAACAGATGAGGGAGAGAACTGTACAAAAAGAATATATGATTAGGTATTACTGGCATGGAAAGAGCCCAGAACAAGAGCTGCACAGTAAAGTGGTCCAGGGTCGGGGTGAGGACTGTATAATAATCAAAGAGTTTTTTTTTCCAAAGAAAAAAGTGAACTGGGGTGGGGGGACAGGGAGGAAAATATGCAACAATGAATGAATGAAAATCCAATTTCTTTATAAACTTTCATTAAAATCTAAACAAACAAACAAAATCAAATTGGCAAGCTAACCAAAAGGTCAGTGGCTGGAATTCCCCAGCGACTCTTCCAGAGAAAAAGAAGGTCTTTTCCCTTACAGATACACAGCCTTGGAAGCACAAGGAAATGTTGCCTTGATTTAGAATTTGTTGCAAGGCTTTGAATATGGAATTTTTCATTATATTGTTATGATAGTTTCTAGAAAATGACTCAGTTGGGGGCATCTCTTCATGAAGACCACTGACGGTAAGATCTATAAAAATAGTATAAACTATAAAATCTGGAACTAAAAAAAAAAAAAAGGAAATTCTGAAAAAACCCCAAAACAAACAAACCAAACCTAAAAGTATAATGGTAGTCATAAACTGAGACTAGTGCAGGAATCATATGAAGAAAACCATAAATTTTACCAGAAACATAAAAAATCTTAATGAGCGCAGAAACTCAGTGAGGCCTGCTGTACACCTCTCTGCTTTTCCTCTCTGGTAGATCCTCAGTTTGGTTCAGAGAGTGACAAGGCCTCTTCCAGAGATTTTATGGGTTTTATCTTTTCCTGATTTCAAACCATGCATTACCCCCTATGCCTTGTTCTTCTGAACTGCTTCTTGGTCTCTATATAGGTTCTGCATGAAAACAATTAAGTATACTGGAATTCTCATCCTTTGAAATGTCATCTGTTAGGCGCCACATAGACAAATCTCTTCTTCCTAAAGTCAGATGGAAACTCCACGTCTGAAAACTCACTTGTAGTTCAAATTGGTCATTTGACTAATCTAGGGGCAGTGGAATGTGGGTAGAGTGCCACAAGACACTTTTTAAAAATTTTTAATGAAAATTTACAGAGATTTTGGATTTCCACTCATTCATTGTTGCACTTTTCTCACTGCCTACCCCTCCCCTACAGTTTGTTCTTCTCTTTGAAAAGTAAAAGAAAAATTCTTCCATTGTTATACAATCCCTCCCTCCAAGTCCACTTCACTATGCAGTCTTCGTTCTGGACTCATGCCACGACAATACCTAATCATATATACCTTTTAATCATGTATACCTCTAAGACAGTTCTTTCTCTCATCTGCTTCAATGCAGTATACATAATTTATCCCATCTTTCTCAGCTCCTCCCACCTCCTATGTCAGTCCTGTTTTACAACAGTGGCATTATGCAGTATTTGTCCTTTTGTGACTGAGATATTTCATTTAGCATAATGTCCTCCAGGGCCATCCATTTTGAATACTATTTAATGAGTTCCTTATTTTTCAATGCAGTGTAGTAAAGTGGTATAGCCACTATGGAAGGCAGTATGGTGCTTTCTCAAAAAGTTGCAAACAGAAATACCATTTGACCCAGCAATTTCACTACTTGCAATATATCCCAAAGAAACCATAACCTCCACCCAAGCAGATATATGCACACCCATGTTTATAGCGGCTTTGTTCACAAAACAGCAGAGTTGGAAACAGCCTAAGTGCCCATCAACAAACGAAGGGATAGAGAAGCTCTGGTATATTCACACAAGACACTTCTAAGCCAGGTCCTTACATATAACCTGCATGGACCACTGACATTCAGCCTTCTCATGATACATGGATATTATGTGCTGAGATGGTGTAGTGACAAGATCAAAACTCTGTGATCACGGAATCATTAGTGAAAAAGAGGTCTTCTAAGGAGAGTTGCCAACCTTGGCAGACTCTGCAGAATTAAGCAATAATCTTTAACTGTTTAAGCCTCAAGAGATGCCCAGGTTTGCTTACTGCAACAGCCAGTATTAGTATTTACCACCCTAGACTATGTCTACTATTTAAGACAATTCAAATTGGGGTTTTGTAAACTGGAGCCAAAGGATACCTGTTTGTTACACTGGCCATATTTTTGGACCAGAAGTCTCAATACTACACAGGAATCTTCACATCTCTGCACACTGGTGGAGCACCTCTCACAACAGCTCCTGAGGACATAGCTCCACAGAGCTGTTGATTCCGTGCTGGGTCCTAAATGCTTTAACTGTTGAACCAGAGAAAGAGACAGCACAAGTTTATGAAAATTACGCACCTAACGAGGATGAAAACTTACATGGCAAAGATGGTCAAGAGCACCCAGGGATATCTCCCCCAGAGAATGGGTCTGTGTTTGTCTTCCCTCAGTAGGATTCACATGTGTGGGGACCTGCTTCATCAGAAAGTGGGAGCTTTGTATTTTGATAGAGCCCTTGACTAAATGAGCTTTCTGAACAGCAGGATTGGAGTTCAGGTTTGGTTGGTGTTTTTTTTAACCAATTAGTAAGTCACTAAAGTGCTATGATGTTGAATGCAAAGAACCACACAGTAAATTCTAATTTCCCACATAAAAAGCATACTGATGGGAATTCTAATTTGAAGAAAAATGTCACAGTTAGAAGCAGTGGCTGTGAAGTATGAAGAACAATATAAATAGACATTATAAGAAAAACCCCCCAATCTATAACATCAGAAATGTATATTTAAAACGCTAAATCCAAAGCATTATACACTTCACAAGGACACACACAAATAATCCCCAGCATGCCTATTAGAATAGATGCTGGAGGATAAGGATAAAAGGACATGAAGGAAACAAGGAAGAAACACATCAGTGTTAATAACAGGCTACAATTGGGGAGTACAGTTAACTCTGTCTCAGTATGTGAAATCCAAAATAAAGGAAGAAGAATTCTCAGGTTCTCCCTGAATCTGTGTGAAATACTCAGCATATGTGACACATGAATAAAAAGAAAACTGGAGAAGAAATCCACGAAAATGATGTGGTGCATAATTAAATACTTCTGGAAAACAAAGATGATAGGAAGCATGCATGTGATAGAACTCTGCCTGAAGCAGTAAGCAGCCTTTGTAGCCTCAGCAAGATTCTTTTCAAAAGTTATCATGAACAACCTCTCATTTTCCACTGCAACCTCTATTTATGCCAAAAGTAAAGATATTGTGATCTTGGGGAAAAAAACCCAACACACAACAACCAACCAAATGAACTCCAAAAACCAACCCACAAAAATGACATACGATGCACAGAAGAGTTTTAACATGTTGTTAACAGATTATTAACTCTTTAACTTGAGAGAATACCAGAAAAACAAAATGTTGTTGTTATGTGCTTTCGAATTATCTAAAACAAAACAACTCTTTTAAAAAGATACTAACAAAGAGATATGTGTTGTATATAAGAGCAGAGTTAGAATGAGAGCAAATGGATGAGAAAAGATATAGGATACAAACATTAAGCATAAGAAAAGCTACTGGGACTGTACACAAAGTTGTTGTCAAAACAAAGATTGCCAGAGATAGAGTGGAATGTTTCATAATGATTAAAGAACATATTTTCAATGAAATATAAGAGCTACAAATGGGTATGCACCACACAACATAGCTTAATAAATGAATAATTAAACAACAGAACTAAAAAGAAAAATTCACAGGCACGGTTGAAAAATTTAAGCATTTTCTTAATATTTGGTAGAAGCAGCAGACTAAATAATAGGAGAATAGGAGCAACTCCAATCCTAGTGGATATTTATAAGACACCATACGCAACAGGTACAAATCTCTTCTCCATATTTAATCCAATCTTTTTGCTGAACAAATCACTTAAGAAACTGGACTATCTGAAGAACATGGCAGCAGGATTGGAGGAGGACTCAACAACAACCTGCATTATACAGAGGGCACATCTTGCTTGCTGAGAATGAAGAGGCTTAGAAACATTTACTGAAGACCAAATGCTGTAGTCTTTAGGATAGATTACACCTCAACATAAAGGAAACAAAAATCCTCACAACTAGACGGATCAGCCATCTATGATGGAGAAACTCTCAGGCTGTCAAAGGTTTTGTTTTACTTAGATTCATAATCAACACTCATGGAAGCAGCAGTCAAGAAATTATATGATGTACTACATTGGACAATTATTTTAACAAAAGTTTACAGAAAAGTTGGATTTTCATTCATTCATTGTTGCATGTTTTCCTTCCTACCCACCCAATTCACTTAAAAAAAATCCATTCGTTGTTGCATAATCTTCTCCCTCCTCCCCACCTCCCCCAGTCAACTTTGCTATGCACCTCTTATTCTGGACTGTTGTCTTATGAAGGGCCTCTTCAAATGCTACAGAGCAAGGATGTTGTCTTAAAGACTAAGGTGTGCCTTCCAAGCCATAGTATTTTCAATTGCTTTGTATGCGTGTGAAAGTTGCACAATAAGTAAGACTGAAAAAAATCTGATGTCTTTAAATTGTGTTGCTGGAGAGCAATACTGATTACACTACACACAGCCAAAGGAATGAACAAATCTGTCTGGGAAGTGCAGCTGGAGTGCTCTTTGGAGGTAAGGACAGCAAGGCTTCGTCTCACATACTTTGGGCTCTTATCAGGAGAGGACTGTCCCTGGAAACAGATACGATCCTTGGAAAATCAAAAGGTGAAGGAGAGGAAGAAAGTCCATGAGATCGACTGACACCATGGACTGACATAAACGCATCAAAGAGACTGGGAAGCGGTGCTGGCTCGGAGGAGTGTGTTCTGTAATACACTGACAAGGCAGCTATGAGTTACAGTTAACTCACGACACCTAACAACAACAATAGTCAATAAATTAAAAAATGATCATTTTTTAGGTGCGCCTGGACCATTCAACAAAATCAAACATCTGCCCGAACTTAAAGCAAGTTTCAATATATCATTACTGAATGAAACTAGGGTATGTTTTCAGGAAAGAAAATCCTTAAATATGTGGCATTTAAACAACACATTTTAATTAGCCTATAAATTATTTAATCAAATATTTTAAAGGTATAAAAAGAAATCAATAAAATGAGAAAATACTTTGAGGGAGCTCTGATGGCCTAGTGGCAAGAAGCTGCACTCTAATCTCAGAGGTGCGTGGTTCAAATTCACCAGATGCTCTGCTGGAGAAGGAGGGACAATCTCCTCCTGTACCAGTTAGATCTGATTTGACGGTACACACACAAAAATAATAAATTTTAAAAAAATAACAATCCTCTTTCAAAAAAAATTGAGAAAATACTTTCAAGTTAGCAGTATGGAAAGAAATCATCCTAAATTTTGTTTTAAAAGAAAATATTGTGGACTGTAGCTGAAATAGTGCTTGCATGGAATTATACAGCATTAAAGTGCTAACTACATAGCTGTTAAGTTGTTGGCTGCTAAAGGAAAGGTCAGCAGTTCTAATCCACCAACAGTTTCATGAAAAAGCGGTGTGGTATTTTGTTTCCATGAAGATTTACAGCTTTGGAAACAGCATAGGGCAGTTCTTTACCGTCCTTAGTGGTAACTATGATTAGACTCAATGGCAATAAGTTTGATTTTTTAGTATTACATCTCACAAAGTTGTTTTGAAGACTTATTATTGTTGTTGCTATGTGCCAACAAGTCTAAACGACTCATAGTTGATCCTCCAGTGGGTTTGCAGAGGCTGTAAATAGCATGAGAGGAGTTTACCCTTTTTAAACTACTGGAGCAGTTGGATCAAACCTCAGGCGTCGATCAGGGCTGTATACTTTCTCTACACTTATTCCATCTGCATGCTGAACAAATAATTCAAGAAGCTTGACTCTATGAAGAAGAAATATAGCATCAGGATTAGAGGAAGATTCATCAACAACCTGTGTTACTCAGATGATACAACTTTGTTTGCAGAAAGGGAAAGATTACAGCCTTCAATATGGGTTAAACCTCAACATCAAGAAGACAAAAATCCTCACCTCTGGGTCAACAGGCAATACTATGATAGATGGAGAAAAGACTGGCATAATCAAGATTTTCATTTTACATGGATCAACAAACAACAGCCAGGGTTAACAGCAAGGAAGAAATCAAAGGATGTGTTGCATTAGGAAAATCTGGTGTCAAGGACCTCTCCAAAGTGCTAAGAATAGCAATGATGTCAAGTTAAGACTACAATGTGCCTGATCCAAGCCATGATCTTTTCAATTACTTCCTATGCATCTTCAAGTTGGACTCTGTATAAGGATGAAAGAACTGATGCCTTTGAGTTGTGGTGTTGGAGAAGAGTACTGAATTGCTCATGGAATACCAAAAGAACAAGCAAGTTTGTCTTCAAAGAAGTTCAATCAGGTTACTCCTCAGAAGCAAGGATGGTGAAGCTTCGACTCATGTATTTTAGGAATATTATCAGAAGGAGCCTGTCTATGAAAAAGAACATCAATCCTAGGAAGGGTGGGAATGGCACGGAATGAGAGGAAGATCCCCAACAAGACAGATTCATGCAGTGACTGTAACAACAGGCTGGTGCAGGATAGGGCAAGGTTCTGCTCTGTTGTTTAGAAAGTTGTTAGGAGTTGTAGTTGACTCCATGGCGCCAACCAAAAACAATAGTGTGGCATGTTTTAAAACTCATGGACTGCTAGGAGAACAAACAGGTTTGTCCTGGAGAAGGTGAAGCTGGAATGCTCCTTGGAGTCAAGGATTCTGAAGCTTCGTCTGACATACTTTGGGCATCTTGCAAGGAGGGACTGGTCCTTGGAGAGGGACATCATGCTTGGGAGAGTTGAGGGATGGCACAGGAGAGGAAGACCCTTGATGAGACGGATCGATTCTGTGAGTGGAGTGGTGGAAATGAGTGTGTTTGAGACGGCGAGGTTAGCACAGGATAGAATGGCGTTTAGGGCTGTTATACATAGGGTTGCTATGAGTCGCAAGTGACTTGATGGCATATAACAACAACAACAACATGAAGTCGGTATGTGTATCTAAAGTTTTCTCAATAGTGGATTTTCTTCATACTTTTACAACATTAGCAGCGTGGGTCCCTCTTAATGCTGTCAAGTTGGAATCAACCCATAGACAACCATTCAATTGGATTTATAAGGCTATAAATCACGGGGTGGCGGGGGGGGGGAGACTTCTCTTCTTCCTCTCTGGGAGCTGCTGGTGGAGCTGAACCTCCATAGAGGTGCACACTTTGGGTTACCAGTGGTACAAGGACTATGCTATCAAAGCTTACTAACACAGTCAGCTGATAAGCTCAGAGGTCTAAGTCCCCTCAGAGATGCCTGGGAATAAAGGCCTGGTGACCAACTTCAAAATATCTGCCGCTGGAGAAGCTCTGGAGGCAGTTGTTCTCTGACACAAATGAAGTTCAATGAGTTGGAGTATGCTCAATAGCAACTGATTATTATGACTTCTTTTAGATGGAGGACAGAGGACAGCCAACTCATCAAAACCCAGCAGGAATACTCAATTGTTTCTTTCCATTATCCTTTTCATTTAGGTGAAGGAGATATAAGAAAATAAATAGAACAGGGTTTACTTTTAAATGCCACTGGTTTTAGAAAAGTCAACTAAATTGACAACTACTGTCTATAAGACAATTAAATGATTTCTAGAGGTGCAATCCCTGAACTGCTGCTAAAATCCAAATTACTGACCACAGACACCACACACCATTATAAACCAATTTCGTTAAGACTTTCTTCATCTCATTTCCATTGTTTTAATGCTAAAATACAAAGAAAGAAAAATAAAATCAGAAAAGGCATTACCCACAAGATCTGTCTTGCATGTTTTTGTGGACCACTTAGTTGCAACCAACCCATGACTGATCCTCAAGCCAGTTTTCAGAGGCAGAAAACTGCACAGAAGTGGTGGACTTGGACAACATACCTTTGAACTGACAATGCAATTCCTTACCACCAAGCCACCAGAGCTTCACAGCAAGAAATAAAGATAACAGGAAAATATAAGCTACTCAAGAAAAAGGAAAGTATTTAACAATCAAGAATGAGTCCTGAACACCAACTTTGGTGACTATATGTGCAAAGCAAGGTCCCAGCCACCTGGTGAGAAAAATAGTCCTCAATGATGTCTCCTCTAGCATTCTCATCAGTGTGAATAGATGTAGCCAAGGAACTTTACAAAGTTATAAAAATATCCTCAAACGGTACATGTTTCTGTGAAACACACTGACTTTTTTTTTACATTTTTTAATTTTTTTATTAATTTAGTTTGTTTATTTTTCACTTCAATGAACATCTAGAGAGATTTTGGAATTCCATTCATTCATTGTTGCACTCTTCTCCCTGCACAAACCCCCCCCCCCGTTTGCTCCTCTCCTTGAAAAGCAAAAGAAAAACTCTTTTTAAAGCTGTATCGGTATTTTTTTTCTTTCAGTGTCAAGTTTACTCTGAACATGAACAACATGTCCACACACAGGCCCTACTGAAGTTCTCATTCCTCTCGAGAAATGAGAGGAATGTCAGGGTCAATGTGATGATGGCAGTGAGGTGGCTGTGTCATCTTGCCTTCTGGAGCTTCTCCACAGCTGCCCCATGGTGAACCCACTATTAATTTCTGAGAGAGGCAAATGCTTAGGTGGGGAGTTACCAAATTTCCAACTTCATACATGTATCGGTAGCCCTGGGAGGTGGAAAACCCCCATACTAAAAAGCCCAAACGTGCAGCCACAATGGAATGGACTGAGAAATTATGGTACATTCACACAATAGAATACTATGTAGCAGCACACAGGAGCAAAGATTCTGTAAATCACTACCTATCTTGGGAGGGACAAAAGAGTATCATGTTAAGTGAGTGAACTCAGTCTCCTAAGGACAAGTACTGTATAAGACCATTATTGTAGAATGTGTATGAGGATCCAAGGAGGGAAGGGGGGAAGAAAAGGGGTGAGGGACTTAATCATAGGGTAGCATAATTTGATGTGTGGAGGGAAGGGTGGGTAAAGGAAAGGGAAAAGATCTGGTATGAAAAACAATGTATATGAACTTTGTAAGTAAAGCAGTCTAAAAAACCAAGTGCCTATACATGTGTTGGAGAGCTGGACAGTGACTAGAGATGATAGACAGAGAATTAATGCCTTTGAGCTCGGGTGCTGGAGAAGAGTGTTGACTATACCACGGACTGCTAGGAGAACAAACAGGTTTGTACTGGAGAAGGTGAAGCCGGAATGCTTCTTGGAGGCAAGGATTCTGAAGCTTCATCTGACATACTTTGGGTATGTTGCAAGGAGGGACTGATCCTTGGAGAGGGACATCACGTTTGGGAGAGTGGAAGGACAGTGCAGGAGACACTGAGATGGATTGATTTTGTGACTGGGGCAATGGGAGTGAAAGTGTCAGAGGCAGTGAGGTTGGCACAGGATAGAGCGGGGTTTAGGGCTCTTGTATATAGGGTCCCTACGAGTCGCAAGTGACTCAACGACACATAACAGCAACAATAATACTTGGGACATTGTAGACAATATCAGATGGATCTTGGCTGAAATCAGAGAGTACCAGATGAATAATTATCTGTGTTTCATTGACTATGCAAAGGCATTTGACTGTGTGGATCACAACAAATTGTGGCTAACTCTAAGAAGAATGGGAATCCCAGAACACTTGATTGTGTCCATGCAAAACCTATACATAGATCAGGAAGCCCTCATTGGAATAAAGCTAGGAAACACTGTATGGTTCAAAATCAGGAAAAGAGTGCATCAGGGATATGTCCTGTCTCCATATCTTTCAATCTATATGTGGAACAGATCATTTGGAAGGCTGGACTTTAGGAGGTGGAATGTGGCATCAGAATTGGAGGAAGATTCATCAATAACCTGCCTTATCCAGATGATACAACCCTACTTGCAGAAAGTGAAGAGGATCTGAAGCATTTTCTGCAGAAGGTCAAGGACTACATCCTTCAATATGGATTGAAGCTTAACATCAAGGAAACAAAGATTCCCACCACTAGGTCAATTGGCAGCACCATGACAGATGGAGAAGAGATTGAGATTGTTACAATTTCAGCTTGCTCATGTCCACAAGATTCTTGGCACTAGCAGTCAGGAAATCAAAAGACAAATTGCACTGAGAAAATCTGTGAGGGACCTCTCCAAAGTGCTAAAGAGCAACAATGTCAGTCTAGAAACTAAAGTGTGCTTAATCCAGGCCAATGTCTTTGCAATTACTTTCTACGCATCAGAGAGCTGGACAATGACTAAGGATGACAGAAGAATTGGTGGGTGTGGTGCTGGAGAAAAGCACTGAATATCCCATAGAATGCCAAGAGAACAAACAGGTCTGTTCTGGAGAGGGTAAAACCAAGTTGCTCCTTGGAGGCAAAGATTTTGAAGTCTCACATATTTTGGGCATGTTACCAGGAGGAACCGACCATTTCTTGGAGAAGGACATCATGTTTGAAAGGGTGGAGGGAGAGCACAGGAGAGGGAGACCTTCAATGAGATGGACTGACAGAATATCTGGGGTACAGGGGTAGGTGTGTTGGAGGCAGTGAGATCAGCTCAGAATAGGGCAGGGTTCAGAGCTGTTATACATAGAGTCACAATGAATCACTCGATTTGACGGCACATAACCACCACAGCAACAACGTACTTCTGTAGCATCAAGTCCTTGGGTGGAGCAATTGGTTTAAGGCACTGTAGGTTCAAGTCCACCCCGAAGCACCTTGAAAGGAAGATATGGTGTAAAAAAACAACACAGACCTTTGAAAAATCAGCCATTTAAAAACTCTGTGGAGCACTATTCTATTCCGACACACGTGGTGTTACTATGAGCTGAAGCCTAATCCATGGCAACTTTTTAAACAAACACACATGCCCTCATTTCATTCTCCCCGTGGCCTCATGCATTTGTGAAAGCTATCAGGGTGCTTCCTCCTTTGTAAAGACATGACAATGTCAATGAAGAAGCAGCAGGTATCTATCTATAAGGAGTTCTGGTGATGTAGTGACTAAAGTACTTGGTTGTGAACCAAAAGATTAGTATTTCAAACCACTAGCTGCTCTGCAGGAGAAAGATGTGGCACTCTCCTGTAAACTTCAGGGCACAAGAAATTCTATGGGCACTTACCTTCTCCCTTCGGAGCTGCTATGCATAACTGACTCCATAGCAATGGGTTGGGTTTTGGTTTTATACATCTAATTGCCTATGGTGAGGGTACATGCTTATGGTGCGATACACAGAAATCAGTAAATAAAAGTCAGTTCCCCTTATGTCATGAGAGCAGAGGCTTTTGGCTCAGGTAGATGTGGGGTGCTTATCTTCCAGTTCCCAATTTAGAGCTCTTTTCTCTGAAACAGCAATTTTACGACTGTGGAGTATGGCTGGTCCCTGAATGAGTACAAACACTATGGACTAAGAGGGCACAGAGGGATAGCTTTAAGGGGCTACTCTCAAAGATCCCTGGCATCACATGTATGCTTTCTTAAATCTGGACAAGGGGGAAGATTCTGCCTCCTCTCCATTCTCTTATAATCACATTGTTTCCACATCACAGAGCCACCCTTAATCTTATAAAATGCTCAGTCCTAATGTGACAAAACCTCTGGGACCAAATACAAGTAATTAGAAGTATTGGTGTCTTTATTAAGGCAGTCAATGTTTCCAATGAATGAATAATAGATCCTGTTGTAAGACAGGTTTCCAATTATTACTTTCTGCTATATTGAATGGTCAATGTTGTTGTTATGTGCCGTCGAGTTGCTTGTGACTCATAAAGACTCTATGTACAACAGCCCTAAACTCTGCTCTGTCCTGTGCCAATCACATTGTCTCTGACACTCCCATCCCGATTTCTCCAGTCACTGAATCAATCCACCTCATAAAAGGCCTTCCCCTCCTGCGCCATCCCTCCACCCTACCAAGCATGATGTCCCTCTCCAAGGACCCGTCCCTCCTAACAACATGTCCAAAGTATGTCAGACGAAGCCCCAGAATCCTTGCCTCCAAGGAGCCACCTGGTTTAGCCCTTTCCAGGATAAATCTGTTTTCCTAGCAGTCCATGGTACTCTCAATACTCTTCTCCAGCACCACAGCTCAAAGGGATAAATTCTCCTTCTATCCTGCTTAGTCACTCTCCAACTCTCTGATGCTTAACAAGTGATTGCAAAGACCATGGCCTGTATCAGACACACCTTAGTATCCAGAGAGACATTATTGCTCTTCAGTACTTTGAGGAGGTCTCTAACATCAGACTTTCCCATTGCAATATTTTTTTTTATTTCCTGGCTACTGGTGCCAAGAGTGTTGACTGTGGAGCCAAGCAAACTAAAGCTGTGAACAATCTCAATCTCTTCACCATCCATCCTGATGCTGCCAATTGGTCCAGTGGTGAGAATCTTTGTCTTCTTAACATTGAGCCTCAATCTATATTGGAGGCTGCAGTGTTTGACCCTCTGCAGCAGGTGCTTCAGGTCCTCCTCAGTTTCAGCAAGCAGGGTTGTGTCATCTGCATAACGCGACTGTTGATAAATCATCCACCAATCTTGACCTCACATTTCTCCTCATAGAGCCCAGCCTCCCAGATAATCTGTTCTACATACAGGTTGAAAAGGTATGGAGATAGGACGCATCCCTGTCATAAGCCCTTCCCAATTTTGAACCATGCAGTGTTCCCTTGCTCTGTTCTGACAACTGCCTCTTGGTCCAAGTATAGGTTTCGCATTAGAACGATCAAGTGTTCTGGGATTCCCATTCTTCTCTTTTTTGTCAGATACTACTATCCTGTTTGGGGCTTGTAGTTTGGGAGTTAAAAAACACTGAGGTTAGAAGAAAATGTTTTCCATCCTTACCTGCTTCTTTAGAAAAACCTTCTTGGCAACCAATAATATGAACAAAGTTGACTCAAAGGTCTATCTCTTACGGGTAATAAATAACTTCACTCACAAATACAAAATATATTATCAACAACAGGAAAGCTTCTCCAGTCATTTAACCAAGAAATAAAGTTATAGTCAATTTTGCAGGAGTGGTATCCACTTCCTAAACAACTTGCCTCCAGAAACTCTATGTACTTTGATAAATGTCGATAGTTGTAGAAGGGCTTCAGGCCTGTTGTTCATAGGGTCGCTATGAGCTGTGTTCTACTTGAAGGCAATCCACAATAATAACAACATAGCTTTTACCAAGTTTTATACCATTTGTGTTATTTTGATTACTTGTTTACTACCACCATATTAAATCAGTCCCCAAGGAATTTTTAACACTTCAGACTTTACAGTAATAAAATTCTTAAATTCCATCCATGTGTATCTTTTTCTTGCAGCTAAGTATGACTGCTGTTGTGCTGTGTATAATGGAGCTAAAACCCGCTCACAGCTGACCCTCTAGCAGGTTTTTAGAGGCAGTAAATAGCACTGGAGATTGTCCATCCTCTCGAGAAGCAACCATTGGATTCGAACCATGTACCTTTGAGATGCAGCACAGCTTTGTACCACTAAGTCATGAGCACTCCCTCTAATGATAAGGGGGATCAAGAAACAATGAAATACTACATTAGGATGATATTCAGAGAAATTTAAAAAGAAATTGGAACCATATAAAATTTTCCCTCTTCCTTTGAAATCAAAGACAGTGTATTTATGAAATAAATGTTGGTGAATGCCAAACTGCTCTGATAGTTACAGAATTCACTAGATATATTTGCTTCCTATACAAATGTTAGTATTTACAGCACACTAGAAATTACAGGTTTTGCATTTAAAATAATGAAAAAATCTATGCCTAGATGTCAATTTGAAACACATCCTAGAAGGTGTGTAATCACAGGGCATCCTTTTAGAAGTTATGGAGCAGCAAAAGAAGGGACTGCTCCACTAAGATCCCCAGACCAATATTCTTTTCAAAGAATTCACATTTAAACATGAATACACATCCCCTTCCCACTTCAATTGTTACACCTTTCCCCTTCTGGCAGGAACTTTTGGAATGCTTTTCTTTATAAAAATTTAAGAAACATTTGGGAAAAAATGCAAAGCTAGTCAGGGTAGCCTTTCCAGGAACTGTCAGTCAGCTTCCACCAGCCACTTTGCTAGAGATGGGGGTTTGCGCCCCATGCATTTACAACCTTGGAAACCCTATGGGGAGTAATTTTACTTTGTCCTTTGTGAAGTCTCTATCCCTCGGTGTCTCTGGAAGTTGGACTGGACTCCATGGTATTGAGTTTGGATTGGTTGCTGGAAGACTGTGAGAGCCTGAACCCAAGGCCAGGACAGAGAACAGGTTCCTCTCACTTCCCTCCAAAAGGTGGAAAAAGAAATATCCAGAACCTTCCCACCACAAGGAAATGATCTTAAAAAGAAATCTACTGCTTTTAATCATGCACTTTGAGATCAATTGCAATTCATTCCTATTATTACACGAGCCTCTCTCTTGAAGCATAACATCTTTTGATTAATTTATTCATGCCAGAAATAGCCACAGTTTTATTTTATGCACTAGGTCCACTAAATGCCATAGTGACAATATGCAACCTGAAACCACAGCCAGGAAATGCCTTCAGTAAGTTTAGCATCCTGCACTCTGTGCCTACTTTTTAACTTTTCCACACTCATTAACCAGCCACAGACCTCTTAACCCACAGGAGAATACCTTTCTGTCGCCTCTCAAACGAAAATATCCATCAGCTGCTCTTTTTCTCTCTCCCGTCTCATTTTCTCCTGGGACTCTTTCGAGACAAGCCCTATTTAACTCTCGTCCTGATAATCACTTTAGTAACACCCAGTGGTGTAATTAAAATACCCAATTTATGTAGTTCCACTTGGATACAGACTAATTTGGGAAAGTCAGGCACCTCCACCTCCTCTTCCCCTCAGGCTCCAAGAAACACAGCCCAGATGTCAGTCCCGGTGCGCTTCGAAGCAGCTCACCAGCAAGGCGATGCAGCTATCTGGTGTTCCTCAATCAGGGCAGTGACACCCAAGGGGAAAGACTTTGTACTTACGACTAGTTCAATACTTAAAACCATTTATGCAAGGCATGGAACTCTTGTTGGTGTCATACAGCCCTGACACGGTCAAACTGGATATAAACATGGGACTTTTTTACCTCTTAACTTCCAATCCAAGTGTTCTAAGTGTCCTGCCTGCCTCAACCTCTCACAGATGGAGACAGGCCTAAGTTAACTGGTTCTTAATGGCCTCTTCCATTTTACAGACACCACCAGTGATGGCTTGATACCCACATAAACCATTGGTCTTCTCTTGCTTGCCCTTGGGCATGCAACAGCCTAGGGTGAGAGCAGAAGGCCACAAACATCTTTGCACTACTGTTTAAAGTATACCAACATACTCCCGAAGGAGCTCGGGTGCTGTAGTCCAGGGGGAGCTGCATAGCTAATCCAAAGGCTGCACTTCTCAGGTGATCTGAATGCACCAGCGGCTCCTCGGGAACCTCTTCTCGTGACTTACAGCCTTGGAAACCCTATAGTCAGCTATGAATTGGTTCTGACTCAACGACAATGTGTTTGAGGGATTTTATTTTTTTTTTAAATATAATCCTAAACACACAGCAGAAACTTTCAAATTGTTATTTGACTGATTAGTTCCAGAGCAAGAGTCCTTTCCAGGATGTCTCGTTCTGTAATTTCCCCTCAGTTTATAAGCATCCATAAAATCTATGCATTCACTGAACACATACTTAGTGTGTATCCATTATTAAATGCCAGGCACTGCCCTAGGGGCTAGGGATACAACTAGCAAACAAAAGCACATCTTTGCTCTTGTGAAGCATATATTCAGACAGCTGAAACACATACACAGAGTGACATAATGTGATGCAGGTGTTATAAAGTATCTGTTGTTAAAGTGCCATCCTGTTGCCTACAACTCATTGCAACCCTATGAACAATGGATCTGAATCTCGCCCTATCCAGCTCCAGCTTCATCAGCCCTGACACACTCAAGCCCACCGTCACAGTCACTGTGCCAATCTGTCTCACTGAGGGTATTCCCCTCATTTGCTGACCCCTCTACCTTTGCAAGCATGATGTCCTTTTCCAAGGACTGGTAGCTCCTAACAGCACATCCAACATATATGTGAGACAAATTTCACTATCCTTGCCTCCAAGGAGCACTCTGGTTGCACTTTTTCCAAGATATATTTGTCCATGGGATATTCAACATT
Organism: Elephantulus edwardii; assembly: GCF_000299155.1. NCBI lineage: Eukaryota > Metazoa > Chordata > Mammalia > Macroscelidea > Macroscelididae > Elephantulus > Elephantulus edwardii. The sequence continues at coordinate 480,690 of NW_006400005.1, forward strand.
CTTTTCCAACACCACAACTCAAAGGCACTGATTCTTTTTCTATCATCCTTATTCACTGTTCAATGATTATGGTTTGGATCAGGTACACCTTACTCTTCATACTGAGATCATTGTTCTTCTACACTTTGGAGAGTTCCACAACAGTCTCTATCGCCAATTTCTTGGGACAATTAGATAAATAATAACTCTTGTTTTCCTCTCAGTGTTGTTCCTATCAATTACCTTATCAAAAGTCTCACTTAAAAAGTCAAATGTTTGCTTTAAAACCTTAGAATCCAAAAGTCCATTACTTAGAAAACAGCATTCCTAACTGATAATGAAAGTTTCCTAGTGGTGGGGAAGAGTAAACATATTATTTCCTTCCTAAGAACACAGAATTTTATGTTATACTTCTAAGTTTTCATTATTTCTTTCAAATTTTATCTCTTTTTAATATAAAATAAGCACATTTTCTTAAGAATGGTCTGACATTAATTATTAGATGAAATATTTTCCTGCATGATGTTGACGATAATGACAGAAATTTGAAAAATAAAGTAAAAAAATTCTGTTTTTTTTAAAAAAAGTCAAATGTTTCAAGATTTAATGACTGTTTTGAAAATCAGCTTTTTAAAAACCAACAATGATACTGGAAGAGAGGGGGTGAAGGAATAAGAAAGATTCAATGGAGTAATAATAAACATAGATCAACAGTAATTAGTTATATAAATATAATGTACATAGATAATTGCATGAAGCAATGCATATGAATGAAACACAATGTAAATTAATTACTGGATGAAAACCAATTTTGAAAGTTTTTTTAAAGTTTTTAAAAAACCCAATGACAGTGTGATCCTCTTGCTCATATGCACCTACTCTCCAACTCCATAGGTTTATATAAAGACACGGAAATATTCAGGAAGGAAAGTCTAAGGGGCATGGCTTAAATATCGCCTGCAGACAAAGGAGTGGAAGGCTTCTGTTAGCTGGACTGGGGACGGAGAAGTTGCTAACTCTTCTTCCAAAGCAAAGAATCACATGCTCGCTTTCTCAAACAGTTGTATACCATTAAACTCAGCAGTTCCATTACTGGGAATATACTCTAAAGAAATGAGAGCTGCCACCCAAACAGATATATGCACACCCTTGTTTATTGCTGCATTCTTCACAACAGCAAAGAGTTGGAAACAACCCAACTGCCCATCAACAAATGAATAGATTAAAAAAAACTATAGTATATTAACAAGGATCTCATGAAATATTACACAACATGGGTGACGCTGGGGGACATTATGCTCAGTGAAATATCTCAGTCACAAAAGGACAAATACTGCATAATTTGCCACTGTTATAACACAGGACTGACATGGGAATTGGGAGAAAATCAAGAAAAGAAGGGTAAATAATGAACACTGCATTGGAACAGATGAAGGAAAAGAAATGTTTAAAAAGAATATATGATAACATATTATTTGTATGACAAAAGCCCAGAATAAGACGTGCACAGTACACTGGACTGGGCAACAGGTGGGGAAGGAAGAGAGGAAATTATACAATGAATGATTTTATTTTTTAAAGCAAATGGAGGGGTTAAGGAGGAAAATATGCAACAATGAATGAATAAAAATCCAAACTTTGTGTAAACTTTCATTAAAATCATAAGAAAAAAAATTTTTAATCCCCAGAGTCACATAACAGCATTGCAGGAGAGGAAGTGGCCATGGACCTCTCCACTGCAGGCCCTGCTCCTCACAGCTGCCTTCCAAGAAGGATGTCTGTGTTCTCAATACTTTGTTCATCTTCTCTTGGATCCACAAATGTTATTATTCTCTTTGCCTGGAGAATTCTCCCCCTGCCCTATTATCTACTAAGTTCCATTATCCTTCAGTTCTCACAGCAAATATCACTTTTTCCACAATGACTTTTCAATTGCATTTAGGTTTCTCTGCTTTACAGTCCTGAAAATAAAAAATCCAAACTCACTGCCATGCAGTTGCTTTCCACTCAGAGTGACCCTGCAGGGCAGCACAGAACTCCGCACGGCATTTCCAAAGTGGGAGAGCTTTAAGGTAGCAGACCAACACATCTTTCTTCAGCTGAGTGGCTGCTAACTGGGTTCAAACCACCAACTTTTCCATTTGGAACTGAACACTTAATCACTGCACCACCAATGCTCCTATTTTATACTCCTAGTCATCACAATGTGGGTAGTGAGTCCAGACTCCCTCAGCCCCCATCTGTGAGGGCTGAGCTACCCTGTCTGTCCACCGCTATGACGGGCTCATTCGAGATGCTGTCAAGTAGATGTTGATGCATAACAACTCAATGTGTCAGCAACCCAACAAAATGCCACCTGCTTCTATGCCAGCTTTGTGAGCTTTGATATGTGAGTCAATTGTAATTATTGAATCAACTACTTTCAGAGGTTTTCTGTCATTTTTACTGACCCACTACTGTTCAGACATGATGTTCTTAAAATCATGCCTAAAACATGATGTTCTTACCGAAAAGGTTTTCAATTGCCTACTTTTTTGAAGTATCAGAGTTTACTCTTAGTCTTAGTCTGAAAGTTCTGCTGAAATCTATCTACTGGTTTGTTGTTGTTGTTCTGTGCTGTTGAGTTGCTTGTGACTCAAACTGACCCTATGTACAACAGCCCTAAACTCTGCTCTATCCTGTGCCAATCTCACTGTCTCCAACACACCTACCCCGATTATTCCAGTCACTGAATCAATCCACCTCATAGAGGGTCTTCCCCTCCTGTGCTGTCCATCTACCCTCCCAAGCATGACGTCCCTCTCCAAGGACACTCCTTACAACATGTCCAAAGTATGTCAGACAGAGCCTCAAAATCCTTTCCTCCAAGGAGTAGCCTGGCTTCACTCTCTCCAGGATGAACCTGTTCGTTTTCTTAGCAGTCCATGGTACATTCAATACTCTTCTCCATAACCACATTCAAAGGCATCAATTCTCTTTCTATCCTCTCTAGTCATTGTCCAGCTCTCTGATGCATAGCAAGTGATTGTAAAGACCATGACCCATATCAGGTGTACCTTAGTCTCCAGAGTGACAACATTGCTCTTCAGTACTTTAGAGAGGTCCATAACAGCAGATTTTGCCATCACAATATATCTTTTAATTTATGATATTTAAAACAGTAGTGCTATTGTTTCCAGCATCGAAGTTACACACAAGTCACTACAGTATACAACTAGAAGGGCAGTTTTTAAATCGCTAAGTACCCTTTGCTTACTTAAGTATTGAGCCTAGTGTATAGCAGATGCCCCATTTTTGCTGAATAGAGCAGTCATCCCAATGAATTAATTACCTTCTAAAAACGAACTGCACTGGGGAAATCTGCTTATCAGGGACTTCTCCAGAGTGCTAAAGAACAACAATGTCAATTTGGAGACTAAGGTGGGCCTGATCCAGGTTCTGGTCTTTGCAATTACTTGCTATGCATCAGGGAAATAGATAATGATTAAGGATGACAGAAGAATAATGGATGCCTTTGAATTTTGGTGCTGATGAAGAGTGCTGAACTTTTCATGGACTACAAAGAGAACAAACAGGTTTGTCCTGGAAAGAGTGAAACCAAGTTGCTCCTTGGATGCAAGGATTCTGAAGCTCCGTCTCACATATTTTGGGCATGTTTCCAGGAGGGATCAGTCTTTGGAGAAGGATATTATGCTAGGAAATATGGAGGGACAGTGGAAGAGAGGAAGACCCTGGATGAGATGATTTGACACCGTAACTGAGATTAATGGGGTTAGGTGTGTTGGAGACAGACTGGATCAGGATAGGGCAGGGTTCAGAGGTATTGTGCATTGAGTAACTATGAGCTGCAGGTGACTCAACAGCACAAAGTCACAGCAACAACTATAGTAGTTTTGGAACACAGGTGGTAGAAAAGATCTTGCAAAAGGACATATTAGTTCTCGTGGTTCAATCCTTAGGTCATTGTGCTGCCGGCCCAATGGTGGTCTCTCTTGTGGTTTAAATCTGGCAGCAGCTCAATGGGGAAAAGATGGACAATCTCCTCCACCCCACCAAAAAACCCTAAATTTATAGCTTAAAAAAAACCTGCTGGAGGGTCAGCAATGTTAGTTCTGACTTCATGGCAATGATGTGGGGTTTTTAAAAAAGATCTAATTATCTCAGGACACTAAAATCTCAACTAACGGAGAATGGTTCCATTTAACATTCTCAGCTTTCATGGAGAAGATGAAAGCACAACTTTTAAGTACCTGCAGTTCGGGCTGAAGAAGCAGTCTTAGATTCAGCACATAAAATAAATACTGTTTAAATTTCTCTTTCCACTGATGCAGAAAATTGCTTTAAAAAGAAAGTGACTGAGTGTTTTGTTGTTTTGGGGGAAAAGGCTAAATAATCTGACTCATGATCAAGAATATGATTGGTCTCCCCCTCGCAGGCCATCCCTGAGGCTTTCCCAGCACACACACACACACAAACACACACACACAACTTGATCCTCAATTCATCCATTTGGATTTTAGCCAAGGAAAAGTCCTAATCCCAAAAGAAACCAGCAAAGAAAATCAACTAACCTCCACCAACAAGGGCACTTAGGGGGCTGTGTATTGCAGGCCATCACGAGCCGGAGGGGAGTCAGTTACTGGGGCCAGGTACTCAGATTCCCACAGCCTATCTTTGTGCTCTGGGAAGGGGCTGCCTCAGTCTCCCCAGAACGGTACTACCAGCAGATGACTGTTACCTACAACTAGCTTCAGCTTAAGCTGTCTCACAACTCCAGCACCTCCTACCCATGAAAAAGCATGGAGGCTGCCTGAAACAACTCAATTGCCTCCACCTCACCACTGTATCCTGAACAGCAAAGCACACACTCAGTAGATATAGTAGCTGTGCACACATTACTAGTTAAGGTAAATCTTAACCTTTCAGTCTTTACAGAAATAATCAATTCTCACTCACAAGAAGGCACAGTTTTAAGAGCTCTTGTGGCCTAGCAGTAGGAAGCTGCATTGCAATCTCAAAGGCTTTGAATCCACCAGCTGCTCTGCAGGAAAAGAATGGGCAATTTCCTCCTGTGCGATTTATTGCCTCTAAAAACCCACTGGATGGTCAGCTATGGGTCAGCACCAACTCAATGGCACACAACAACAACATAGCTTGCATATAAATTATATTATGTTACTGTTGTTGTGTGCCACTGAGTCAACTATGACTCACAGCGATCCTATGAACAATGACACTGAAGCCTGCCCTATCCTGAGTCATCCTTACCTCCTCCTCCTACAACATGACTGACCCCACTGCCACAGTCACTGTGGTCAATCCATCTCTTCCAGGGTCTTCCTCTCCTGCACTCACCCTCTACCCTTCCATGATGCCCTTCTCCAAGGACTGGTACCTCCTGGCAACATACCTAAAGTACATAAGACAGAGCTTCAGAATCCCTTCCTCCAAGGAGCAACCTGGTTTCATCCTCCACAAGACCCTCTCTTTGTTCTCTTTACAGTCCATCATTATGCTCAATATTCTTCTCCAGCACCAGAACTCAAAGGCATCGATTCTCTTCTTCTATCATCCTTAATCATTGTCTAGCTCTCTGATGCATAACAGGTAATTGCAGAGACCATGGCCTGAATCAGGTGCACCTCAATCTCTAGAATGACAGTGTTGCTCTTTAACACTTGAAGAAGTCCTTTGCAGTAGATTTCCCAGCGCAACTTTTTTGATTTCCTGACTACTGGTGCCAAGAATATTGATTGTGGATCCAAGCAAGGTGAAATAATTAACAACTTTAATATTTTCTCCATCTATCAAGATACTGCCTTTTGGACCTATATTGAGGATCTTTGTTTCCTTGATGTTGAGATGTGATCCATATTGAAGGCTGTAGCTCTTTTTATATTATTCTACTTCTATTTAATTATATTTATATATTTATAAAATTATTTTGTATTGCATAATAAATTATGGCTAACATTGAGGGGGAAAGGGAATCTCAGAACATTTAATTTTGCTTATGCAAAACCTCTACACAGACCAAGTTGCAGTAGTATGAACAGAGCATGGGAATACTGCATGGTTTAAAATCAAGAAAGCTGTGTGTCAGAGCTGTATCACTTCTGCATATCTATTCAATCTGCATGCTGAGCAAAACATTTGAGAAGCTAGATTCTATGAAAAATATGGCAGCAGGTTTGGGGGAAGACAAGCTGAGCAGAAAGTGAAGATGACTTGAAGCACTTGCTGCAGAAAATCAAAGACTACAGCTTATCTCCATATCTTTTCAATCTATATTTTGACAGATTATCCGGGAGGCTGGGCTCTATGAGGAGAAGTGTGGCATCAGAATTGGCGTTAGATTCATCAACAATCTGCATTATGCAGATGACACTGCTTGCTGAAATTGAGGACCTAAAGCGCTTGCTGCAGAAGGTCAAGGACTGCAGCCTCCAGTGGACTGAAGCTCAACATCAAGTAAATAAAGATTCTCACCACTGGGCTGAATGGCAGCATAATGACAGACAGAGATGAGATTGAGATTGTTAATAGCTTTTGTTTGCTTGGCTCTACAATCAATACTATTGGTACCAGCAGCCAGGAAATTAAAAGATGAATTGCATTGGGAAAGTCTGCTGTCAGAGACCTCTCCAAAGTACTGAAGAGCAACGATGTCAGTCTGGAGACTAAGGTGCGCCTGATACAGGCCATGGTCTTTGAAATTACTTGCTATGCGTCAGAAAGCTGGACAATGACTAGAAGGAAAATTTATGCCTTTGAGCTGTGGTGCTGGAGAAGAGTACTGAATAGATTATGGACTGCTAGGGGAACAAACAAATTCGTCCTGGAGAGGGTGAAGCCAGGCTGCTTCTTGGAGGCATGGATTCTGAAGCTTCGTCTGACATACTTTGGACATGTTGCAAGGAGGGATCAGTTCTCAGAGAGGAACGCCATGCTTGGGAAAGTGGAGGGACAGCACAGGAGAGGAAGACCCTCCATGAGATGGACTGATTCAGTGATTAGGTTAATGGGAGTAGGTGGGTCGGAGACGATAAAAATGGCACAAGATAGAGCAGGGTTTAGGGCTGGTATACGTAGGGTGGCTATAAGTCACAGGCGATTAAATGGCACAAAACAATAGCCTTCAATATGGATTACCTCTCTACATCAATACAAGATCTTTATCACTGGCCATGCCATAATATATGGAGAAATGATAAAGTTGTCAACAATTTCATTGTACTTGGATCCACCATCAACACTCATGACAGCAGCAATCAAGAAATCAAGACCTGTCACATTGGGGAAATCTGCTTGTCAGTGACCTCTCCAATGTTACAAAGAACAAGAATGTCAGTTTAAAGACTAAGGCACACCTGATCCAAGCCATTTTTCAACTTATTATATTTCAACTGTTTCTTATGCATCTGGAAGTCGGACAATAAATGAATAGGACCAAAGAAGAATTATGTGTGTGTTGTGTGTTTGTACTGTGATGGTGGTGAAGAGTACTGAATATTCCAGAGTGCCAAAGAACAAGCAAATCTGTCTTGAAGGGAGTACAACAAGGGCGCTTTTTATTGGCAAGCACAGTGTAATTCTGTCTCACTTACTGTGGGCATCGTCTCAGGAGGAGCCAATTCTTGGAGGGAAGCACTGTGCTTGGAAAGGTGGAACATCAGGAAAAGAGGGAGACCCACAACAAGATGGCTTGGCACAGTGACTATCACAATGGACTTGAGCATGGCAGAGACCTCAATGGAGAAAGAGCTAGGAGTCAGTTCTGACTTGACAGGAATAAGCTAGTGAAAGGAGTTTCCATTTGGCTGTCTAGGTTAAGTCAGATAGCTTCCAAAGAGTTACGAGTATACGGCACAACCAGAGGCCTTGGAGTCCGTTCTGGCTCACACTCCCTCTTGTTACACAGGAAACGGATCTCCACAGCGTTTTCACGCCTGTGACCCTTCTGAAGTAGATCACTTCTGGATAAGTTACAAAGACCCAAAGTTTGATTAATAGCTGAGTATGTTAACCATTTCTATTGGCCAAGAACTCATAAAAGCAGGTTCAAAATCCCATCTTTGCCACCAACAGCTTTATTACCTTTGCAAGGTTACTTCCCTGGTGCTTCTGTTTAAATGTAAAACAGAAACTGAGATAATACTAATAAAAAGTGACTATATTAGCGTTAGGTGGTACTTATCAAATGCCTGTACTTGGTAAAAACCATACAGAACAGTTCTGTAAATATGGGTCTTCAAGGAGCAGAATCAACTCAACCAACAACTTAGCAAACGGCTGTGGTTATACCTAAATATCTGCTATAAAATGAAGAAGGAAGAGGAATGAAGTAATTCATTATGCCTAGAGAGCTCTGGTGGCCTAGCAGTCAGGAGTTGTGCTATTAAACCAAAGGCATGTGGTTGTAATCTACCAGCTGCTCCGTGGGAGATACAGGGTCAATCTCTTCCCATTGAATTTACAGCCCATGAAAACCCAATGGAAGGTCAGCTATTAATTCCAACTGCACAGCACACCACGCCCACAATCAGACCTCAGGGGTTATTGTGAGGACTCAATTAGTAAATATATATAAAATCACAAGGGGACTTCCTGAGTCACAGTAAATACTGCATTGTTTGCTCATATTAGTGTTAGTGAGTTTTTAAAGTTATTAAACATTATACAAAGACGTGAACAATGAATTCTCTTATTTTGGTGAACTGGAAATCTATTCTAAATCTACCTACCTACATACCTACCTGTCTCATCTGTCTCTATATGGTCCAGTAACACAAATTTGTGCTTTTCAGGGGGAATCTGAGAATCATTCCAAATTTTTTTGCTTGATTTGTTTTGTGGTTATATGGTTATATCTCATACTTCAACAGCAAATCAAATCAAATATACATTAATGTGTTAACTTATACAGACTGAGCAAATATTCTCTCAGAATCCAAAAAATGTGAGTAGGCATATCTGGGCATTACTGAATTCTGCATAAAAGGAAAACACCAGGTGAATACCACCTAGGAGAGTTAATAAATAAACCCAGACTTCAGTTCTCCTATTTTGCTTTGTAGCAGGCCTTAAAAGCAATTACTATTCCATTACTTTTCACACAAGAGAAAATTTACCAGCTTGTAATTTAGAGGCAAGTGGAGTAGACAGAAAAACAAATGGTGCCACCCACTACAGTTTTCCAGAAGCAGGAGACAACAGCCTAAATGTTTAAAGGACACAACATGCACTGCACCAAACAAAGTGGACATGTCTATTCATGAGAAATAGTATTCAGTGAAAAACAGTTTGGGGAAAGAATGATAAGGTAACTCTAAGGGGAAATGTCTTTTAAACCCAAATTGTTATTTCTGGTCCATTAAAGTATCAAAACCCAAATGAAAACTGGCCTCTAAAGAAAATGCCATTAAAGAAAACACAACAAGAAGTAGTAGGGGGAAAAAAATTACACACAAAAAATTGAACACATACAATTCAAGGACTGGACATCTAGGGAAAGAACAGGAAAATGTATGGATTTAACCTTTGTAGTATAAGACCTCTGGTGGCCTAGTGGCAAGAAGCTGCGCTGCAATCCCCAAGGCATGTGGTTCAAGAGCACCAGCTGCTCTGCAGGAGAAGGATGTGCAATCTCCTCCACTGTGATTAACTGCTTCTGAAAACCCACCTGAGAGTCAGCTATGGGTCGGTTCAGACTCTACGGTACACAACAACAACAGTATAAAGAAAAGGAGCGTTTCAATGCTTAGGCACTTACCTATCAACTGAAAGGTCAGTGTTTTGAACCTCCAAGCTCCTTGGATAGAGAGATGAGGCAGTCAGCTTCTGGAAAGATTCACAGCCTGGGGAATCCTTTAGGGTAGTTGGACTCTGACCATTAAAGAACTGACTCCATAGAAAAGGGTTTTTTTTTTTAAAAAAAAAAAAACCCAAATGCTCCTATTTTATAAGATCTCTGACATGATTATTCCTTTGCTCCCAGACAGAAAGAAATAAAACAGAAGGGACAATTTCATGTAAAATAATCTTTATGCTACACTACAGAGAATTAGCTAGATTTGTTCACTTTGAAAAGATAAGTTACCCTATGCGAAGTAGCAAGGGTAACAGGAAATGTAGATGTCATGTCTTCTCTTTTGGAATACATACTGAATTTACTAATTAGGGGGGAAATGTCCAAACTGTAAAAACACAGGTTTCCTTTTGATGATGACACTGCTAAATTACGTATAAAGGGGAAACCACCAGATGTTTTAGAAAAGGAACAGGACAGAATGGAATCTCTACTCCCTCACTTGCCTAACCAACAGCTTAACACTGCCTAACAAAATAGTCCAGCAATGGACCCTTGTATTCCTGTTTTCTGAAATTATTTTCAAGATGTAGTCTCATGAGTCCTTAAAGAATCTCAGCTGCTCTGTCTTTCAGTCAGTCTTACCTCATTAAATTTAAAGTTAAGATTTTAAAAGTCTTTCCTCTTGCTTGGAAAGTGCTATTTTTTAACCTTTCAATTCAATTGATTTCCAAAGGTGACACTGGCTTCACCTGAAAAATCATCAGCTTTAAACGCAGGAAAGCTTTGAAGGTTTTCTAGTAAAGAACAGAAATCAGATCAATAATGGTATTGAAAATATAACTGAATATCAAATCACATTTATCTGTACTTGTGGCTTGTATTAAAGCGGTTTAATCCTTTGCAAATAAGCTTTTCCAGAGTGCTAGATCGATAGGGTGCACAGGCAAGCAGGATTACTGGTGATCTACAGTGCAGAAACCCATCAATGCCTGAGGAAGGAAGAGCTGCAGCAATGTCAAGGTGCCTGAAACAGAAAAATCCTGACCTCCTCCTCCTGCTCCAAAGGGCAGTCTTGTTCTCCTAGCTTTGACTCACACTGAGCTTCATTTGCAAGTGGATCTGGCTGTTAATGCAGAACTGTTCAATGCAAATATTTCTTCCCTGCACAGCTCAGTTGAAAGGCAAGGCTGAAAATTAGTCAGCTATAAGGGAGAAAAAAAAGTACCGCCCAGTTACTAGGGGAAGACTGATTGAACATGGATTGCCTGTTGCGTCTTTAATTTAATTTGGAGATCTTTCATCCTGTACTTTCCCTTCATTTGCGGCCAATACTTCCTGAGCTAATTTGTACCTGTTTCATTTTCCTCCTTTTTATCTTATCTGTTTTAACATCAACCATAGAAATTAGAAGCACTGTGAATAAAAGATAAGTTGGGACACTCTCTCCTTAACTACTGGGAATGACTTAAAAACTGATGTGCCTGTGTGCGTGTATGTGTGTGTACAATAAAAAGGACTGAGATATGTGCCATAGTCCTACAAAATCTCCATTCAGCGTCTTTCCTTTCCCCTAGGGAGAGGCAGTGTTTAGATATTATTTAGATATCCTATATTTTTCACCAAGATAGCAATGCCTTACTATAATTACTTGGAATCATTAATCTTAGAATGAGTGTGCAGTAGACCATCTCATTAATAACCATGGGCTTAAAGGAAAATAAACTTGAAATTTGGAAAAATGCACAAGACAAAGGATGCATAAATTCCACTCATTTAATCTTCTAGATGGTCCAATACTGCTTTCCAGGAAAGGAAAAGATGGCTGGGAAAAGGAAAACCTAAATTATCAACTCCCATACATGGTGAACAGATGCCTTATCTGCCTGTAACCACTGTAGCCTGGGGGATAGGTAATGGTGCAGAAAGGGACTAGTTACCACCTGGGAGCAACCTTAAGGAGCTACAGAATTGAAATTTTAAGTGTCACGAAGATCACATTTTTTAAAAACCCCACATATTTTGTATACTTAGTGCATGGCCATAAAAAACACTTGCATATGCTCTTAGAAATTTGTATTATTTTTTTCACTTCCAGCTGAGCAAAACTTTTGTCTTGAAGGTTTGGCATGCATTTTCTCTTATAATTTCCTCTTTGCCAATACTATATTTTCCCTTCCCCATCCTTTCTCCCTTTCCTTTTTTCATACTTTATTTTTTCCTCTCTCTCTCTGTTTTTCTCTCTCTCTCTCTCTTCCCCCCCTCCCTCTTTTTCTCTCTCTCTGAAATCAAAGACAAAACCCACTGAATTCATTTGTTGCTTAGAAAAATCTACCACCAACAAGCCCTCCTTTCAGCTTGGGCAGCATCAAAGGAAGACTGTTCTGGATGCTTTTACTGCCTGTATATGCCAACTCTTCCACTCATATAACTTTATCCCAGTGGGCTAGAAGATATTGAAAAATCACCCCTTCTTTCCAGTCTGTCTCCCCCAGAAGGGAAGTGACAATTAATGTACACTAATTTACTTAAGCAGGATCACACATTTATAACAAGCAAAGCAACTTCCAAGTTGTTGAGGGTGGGGAGGGGAGGAGGGACAAAGACTTAAGATGAATCATTCTGCATTAAATTGTAAAGATCCTGCATCAAAATACAAGTTATTTCTTGGAGGGGGCAGGTTGTGAGAGCAAGGAAGAAGGATTCAGTAGCAAAGCCAACTTTAAAATACTCAAGTGATTATCCATTCTTGTCATGAAAATTAAGACCATATCATACAAATGCCAAGCTTATTTATTTCTCTAGAGAAACATGGAAAGAAAGTCTTGCATACTGAAAGGCTGAGGAATAAAAGGTGAAGAACAATTACAGCTCCTTTAATTCATGAAGGAGAAAAGGATGAATAAAAACAAAGGCTGCAATTGCCCTGGAGAAATGCACAGGCAGAAAAACTGAATTGGAGAGGTACAGACAGAGTAGCGAAATCTTGAGATTAAGGAAGCAAGACTGGAGGTCAGAATGCAGGGGGCGGGGGTGTTTAGGTACAACCAACCACCTAGTCACAGGTGCTCTGCTTTTTAGAAATCCAGTGTCCAGCTAATTATATAAAAAAAACTTACCAAATGTCTAATTTGCTTGTTTATAAGAGGGTATAGATTTCATGGAAACAGGATGCTAGTGAATTTTGGGCAGCTGTTTGGTTAGCTATCAATAACCCCAATAGCTCTTTCAGCTGCGTTATGTCAGAAGAGAAAGGAAAACTGACAAATGGCACTCAGCTTTAACTGCACAATACAGACATACAGCTAATCACAAAACCCCCCAACAAAATACCACCCCCCCCAAAAAAAAACACAACTCATAGACAACCCAACAGCAGAAACCTTTGAAGTCATTGCCTTGGTGTAGATCTGGCCTCTTAGCAACCACGCCTGTGTTTCAGAGGCTGTGAATCTTAACAGCAGGAGACCGTCTCCCTGTCTCTGGCAGAGCTACAGGTGGATTTGAACCACCTCAGACGCAGGCTTTTCGGCTAGTAGCACAACACACTACTGACTGCATCACCAGAGCGTCTAAGCTTAATATTAACCTTAATAAATAGCACTTGATCTAATCTGTGCACTCTGAAGGATACACACGGGCCATCTCGCAGCAGGAATTAGGCAGCACATAGATGTGACTGTAATTGCAGGAAGCAATCAATGGCCCTAGTGGATACTTTGCTACAAAGAAGCCTTATAGAACGGTCCATAAGAGACTGGCGTCCTATCTGGTACCTTGAGCTATAAAATGGCTTAATTACAAGGAAAAGCCTCCTTAACTCTTTACCAGGGAAGGTTTTCTTGGAAGAGAAGCAGTATTAAGTCATAAAGGGTCTCAGTGGAGGTGCATACAGGGATGGAATGGAGGGAGGAGGGAAGATCCTCACGGAAGTCAGTATTTTCACTAATATTTTTCGTGCCATAGAACGGTGTGAAAATCTGATTCTAGGTGGATTTCTGGTCACCATTTCCACTCTGCTCTCTATATAGCTGTAGTCTCAAAAACACATGAATACACGCACTCCTCCCTTTCCCAAATCCTTCTCTGATTTGTTAGATACTGAGCCTTTCAGACTAAGTTCCAGTCTCAGACCAGTTCCTGGAAATCATTCCCACGCTTCGCCTGTGTTACTTTCTCTGCCAATCTTGGGACTCAAGTGAGTGGCGTAGCCCCACAGCAGAATTGGCCTTTGTCAAAATGATCCTCTCTTTCACGCTCGACCCTCATGGGTCAAGGTAAACTTGCCAAGGCCAGCGGGGGCTGCGGGATGGGATGCCCATGAGGAGCAGCTCCGCAGGGAGTACCGGCGGGTGCACAGAGAAATGAGAACTCCAAAGAGCAGCCGAAGCGCGAGTGGGGTGAGAGGCATCGCCAGGCCAGCCCGGGGTCGCTTCCCGCTCCCGCCCCCCAGAGAGGGCGGGCTGGTAACTACCTCCTGGAAGAGCTCCAGACTATAAGTGTTGTCGTCGTCGGCGAAGAAGAGCACTCCCGGCTGTGCGCGCTGGTGCTGGTGTCGCTGGCGCAGCCAGGCGAGGCCGGCGTTGCGCTGCTCCGTGGCGCGCGGCAGCCCGGGCCGCTTGTAGCGCCGCGGCGTGGGCACGTGCAGGTGTGTGCTGGGCAGACCCGCCCGCGCCAGGAAGCGGCTCACCAGCTCGCTGCGCGCCGCCGCGTCCTCCACCAGGATCCAGTGCAGCTGCGCCACCTGGCGGAACGTGTTGGCCAGGCGGGTCAGCTCGGCTTTCTGCACCGGGCGGCTGTAGGTGGGCGTAATGGCATAGATGGTGGGCAGCTGGGGCTCAGGCTGCGGCGGCGGGCCCGACTCGTTGCGCTTCTCCGCCGCGCGTCCTGGGGCGCTGTTGGGGCCGCCCCTGCGGAGCGGGAGTCGGGCGCCCCCGCGGCCCGCCACGTAGGGAGAGAAATAGGGGCGCGGGGTGAGCGAAGACGCCGGCCTGCGCGTGTCCACGTCGAGCATGATGATGACAATGAGGATCCAGGGCAAGAGGATGAAGAAGCGGCTGAAGAGCACAGACTTCATGGTGGACTTCCCCCGGCCTCTCAGACGCCCGGGCCACCCCTCTGGCACCTAAAAGGGGCAAGTCGGGATACCCCAGAGTGCAGCGTGGACGGCGGCAGTGCCCGCGCTCAAGGAGCCGGCGCGCTCTCCATGGGGTCCAGGACACTGCGGGGGGCCTGGGAGGTGCGAGGCTCAGCGCCCAAAAGGAGGGGATCCGAGCAGGTGCTGGGCGAGCTAGAGTCACGGGGGCTGCAGGCTGGAAGGGGCTGCGCCCTTCTCCGGGTGGGCTGGCGAGAAGAGCCACTCGGTCCAGCCGCTCGTTGTTGACCCTGGAGTTGTGCCGAGCGCCTGGAGGGCGGTGGTCCCTTCCACGCTGTTTTGGAAGAAAAGGAATCCGCACCCCGAGCGCTCCGCCGCTCGCGTCCCGCGGAGCTGCGGGGAAAGGTGCTCCCGCCGCGAGTCCTCTGTGCGCGAGCCCCCGGTGCGCTCGTGAGGGCACCTTCGAGGGCGGGCTCCAGGCGCAGCAGGTGCTGAGTGCGTCCACGCCTCACATCCTAGCTGCCGGGGACTCGGAGGGGGCGCCGGGGATCTTGTGCTCCCAGCTCCGTTCGCGCGCCGCCTTCGAAGCCTGCGCTCCGGTCCCTCGATCTTCTCACAGCCTCTCCTGGCTCCCGCGGCTAGATCCCAAAGCAAGGAAAGAAAGAAAAAGCGAGGGGGCGGGGGCGCTGCAGACTCGGGCGTCCTCCCGTGGGAAGACAGCAGCGCTGCTACTGGCGGAGCGGGGCCGCGATGGGGAGGCGGGGAAAGGGCGCGGGCTCTCCGCGGGGTCTGCCTCTGACAGCCCCGCGAGCTAGCACGAGAGGGGCCGCCGCGCCTGGGAGCAGGGTCCCCGCGGGGCTGCAAGGCCTCCGCGAGGGGGTGGATGCTGGGATTGCACCTCCTGCGCGCTTTCCAGCTTTCAGAAATACTGCAAGATCTTTGTAGATCCGCCAGGAAAACCCATTCACGTGCAGAAAACTTGGGGGATCTGGGGCTGAGAGTGAGAGGAAGAGTGAAAGGCGAGAGAGCGCAAAAGGGACCCTTCTCCAACGCACAGCTGCAGCTTGGTGTTCTGGGAGTGGACCAATAGTGGCAACAAAAAGCGCTTTCACGGGAAGGCAGGCCGATCCGAATCCCCATGATCGCTGCCTGCCTGACTGAAGTTAGATCACTGTGGGAGATTCCTCAAACTCCAGTTGAGCCCGTGAAACTTCTTTTTCTTCTTTAAATTGGAGTCACAGCCCCTTGCTGTTCACTAGCACCGAAATTTTTCCCTTTGACCCTCATAACGGCCCTGTCCAAGAGGCCTGAGAAATAGAATCACCCTCATTTTCTGAAGGAGGAACCTGAGGTTAACGTGATTTCTCCGAGGTCGGTGGCAAGTGGTCAGGTGGCCTGTGACTTCCCCACCGCAAGGCCTGAGGATGTAGTCTTGACACGGCCTGGCCCGGAAAATGCCCTTACCATCAAAACTAAACACTGAGCACAATGACATGAACAACCAAAACACCGTCTCTAAGTCCCATCAGTTGGAAGTTAATTGAACCTCTAGACCTTGTAGCTTAGTCCCCGTATGTCTGTAATGCACTAGAGTCCTACTTCACAGGCTCGTGCCACGGAGGTGCTTGCAAAGCATCAGGGAAGTTCCCCAAGTCGATCGTAAATAATTTCCGAATCTTCCCTCCGTTGTTTGCTTCCCCAGTCCTGCTTTCAACATAAATCCCTACAACTGGCATTCTGAATGAGGGCGCCACAGAGAGCTCAGGGACAGATGGCTCTTGCCAGCCTCCTGATGTTCCTTTCTCCCAGTGATACCCTAGCAGCTCCTGCCTGTTAGCAGGCACCAGCGGGGAGTCTGCACCTCTCTAACCTCCAGCTTGGATACTGGAACCCTGGAGAGTGGAATTTACCGATTCAACCTCCAGCACTCAAAAAGAACTAGCCTTTCCACAACTCACGCTTTGAACTCCGAATATTCGTGCGTTGTAGAAACATAGATAACAGGAGTAACATTAGATTTGGTCCTTCCTGTGTTCTTGGAGTGCTATATAGGCAGCGGGATGTAACAAGCCAAAGAAAAGGTGCTGGATCTCGCCTCCCAGTGTGCCTGCTGGACTCACGGGGTGGGGTGGGGTGATTGGGGAAAAGAGGAACCCCCCCAAACGGTGCAGAGACGGATATGAAAGGGTGAGGAGAGAAATCAGTAAAGGAATTTATTTAAAGCGATCAAGCCCCCATCTTCCCATTTAACCCCACTCCAGCAAAAATTGGAATTCTTTAATTTGGTAAGTCATGTGTACCTGGCATAAAGCTCCAGTGGGTATTAATTGTATTAAAAGCCTCACTCGCGCCTTCTTAGTTATTAACACAGTTATTCCCACTATACTAGGAAACCTACTTCTTAATTGTTCTTTCTCCAGAAACCAGGCCTATTCAGAGATAAAATATTTTCAAAACCAATCTAATTTGGAATTTCATTTGAGACTTTAACTGGTGCTCAGAATTCACAGTGCCATACAACACATGGCTTAACCAACACTTTAGGGAGTCTCATTTCTTATAAGTCAGTATTTCATCTAGGCTTAGTTCATCTAGTCATCTCTTAGGGTGCATGCACATTTGAACCTGAGTGACTTGTTGTTGTTGTGTACTGTAGAGTCGGAACCAACCCATAGCTGACCCTATAGTGGGTTTGAAGAGGCCGTTAATCACACAAGAGGAGATTGCCTATCCTTCTCCTGCAGAGCAACTGGTGGCCTCGAACCACTTGTCTTCAGGATTGCAGCACAGCTCATTGCTACTAGATCACCAGGGCTCCCTCCTGAGCACCTTGTTTGTGTGTAAATTTAGAGTCAATACTCCTGCCATCTGTTTCTTCATCTAGAATATAAGGCTACTAATTCATAATCTATGGAGTTTTTGTAAGGGTTAAGTGAAATAAGTGATGCCTTTTTCAGAACAGCTGACATTAAGCCAGGCAGTGTTTATGTGTGCATATACACACATCTGCACATACTCACACATACAGGTATATTATTGTTATGTACCACTAAGTCTGAAGCCACTCACAGCTGACCTTCAACTGGTTTTCAGAGACAGTATATTGTACAGGAGGAGATTGCCCATCTTTCCCCTGAGGAGCAGCTGCTGAGTTTGAACTGTCTGCCTGTGCGAGTGTGTGTGTGTGTGTTGTGTGTAGATCCCGAAGTTTGTGGTCATCAGCTGCTCTGTGGCAGAAGGATGGGCAGTCTCTTCCTGTGCAATTAATTGCCTCTGAAAACCTGCCAGACTGTCAGCTATGGATTGGTTCAGACTCTATAGGCAACAACAACAACAACATATAGCTAACTTTCCAGCAGGTTTTCAGAAATAGTTGTTAATACATTTGTGTGTGTGTGTGTGTGTGTGTGTGTGTGTGTGTATCTCAACTGCTCTGAATCCTGCTCTATCCTAAGCCAACAGTATTGTCTCTGACACACCAACGACCATTACTCCAGTCACTGAGTCAATCCATTTTATCCAGGGTCTTCCTCTCTTGTGCTATCCCTCCACACTCCCAAGCATTATATCGTTCTCTAAGGACTGATTCCCTCCTTGCAGCATGCCAGAAGCACATCAGACGAAGCTTGAGAATCCTTGTCTCCAAGGAGCAGTCTGGTTTCACCCTCTCAAGGATGAACCTATTTGTTCTCTTAGCAGTCCATGGTATATTCAGCACTCTTCTCCAGCGCCACAGCTTAAGGCATCAATTCTTCTTCTAGGGTTCCTAGTCATCGTCCAGCTTTCTGATACATAGCAAGTAATTATGGAGGTCATGCCTGGATCAGACACACCCTAGTCTCCACACTGACATTGTTGTTCTTCAGTACTTTGGAGAAGTCTCTGACAGCAGACTTTCCCAGTGCAATTTGGTTTTTAATTTTCTTGCTTCTGGTACTAAGAGTGTTGATTGTGGAGCCAAGCAAACTGAAGCTGTTAACAATCTCAGTCTCTTCACTGTCTATCATGATGTTGCCCATCAGCCCAGTGGTGAGAATCTTTGTTTTCTTGATGTGGAGCTTTAATCCATACTGAAGTTGCAGTCCCTTACCTACTGCAGCAAGTGCTTCAGGTCCTTCTCAGTTTCGGCAAGCAAGGTTGTCTACATAATGTGGGTGGTTGATGAGTTCTTCTTCCAATCCTGATACCACATTCTATGCTTGCTATGGTGGCCTTCTGGCAAGAAGCTGCTCTGCAATCCTGAAAGCACATGGTTTGAGGCCACCAGATGCTTCAAGAGGATAGGCAATCTCTTCCTGTGCCATTAACTGTCTGGAGGGTCAGATATGGGTCAGTTCCAACTCTACAGTACACAATAACAGCAATTATATTCTATAAAATATAAAATAAAATTTTATTTTTATTTTATTTTTAAGGGAGCTATGCCAGGGATGTGTCCTATCTCCATACCTTTTCAATCTGTATGCAGAACAGATTATCCAAGAGGCTGGGCTCTATGAGGAGAGGTGTGGCATCCGGATTGGTGGAAGATCTATTAACAATCTGCATTATGCAGCTGACACAACCCTGCTTGCTGAAACTGAGGAGGACCTGAAACACTTGCTGCAGAGGGTCAAGGACTGCAGCCTTCTATATGGATTGAGGCTCAATGTCAAGAATACAAAGATTCTCACCACTAGGCCAATTGTCAGCATCAGGATGGATGGTGAAGAGATTGAGATTGTTAACAACTTTAGTCTGTTTGGTTCCACAGTCAACACTCTTGGCACCAGCAGCCAGGAAATTAAAAGACATATTGCAATGGCAATGTCTGCCCTTAGGGACCTCTCCAAAATACTGAAGAGAAATAGTGTCACTCTGGAGACTAAGGTGCACCTGATACAGGCCATGGTCTTTACAATCACTTGTTATGCATCAGAGTATTGGACAATGACTAGGGAGGATAGAAGGAGAATCAATGCCTTTGAGCTGTGGTGCTGGAGAAGAGTATTGAATGGACTGCCAGTAAAACAGATTCATCCTGGAGAGGGTCAAACCGGGTGGCTCCTTGGAGGCAAGCATTCTGGGGTTTTGTCTGACATACTTTGGACATGTTGTAAGGCAGGACAGGTCCTTGGAGAGGGACATAATTCTTGGGAGGGTGGAGGGACAGCACAGGTGGGGAAGACCCTCTGTGAGGTGGATTGATTCAGTGACTGGGGTAATCAGGATGGGTGTGTCAGAGGCAGTGCGATTGGCATAGGATAGAGCAGGGTTTAGGGCTGTTGTGCATAGGGTTGCTATGAGTCACAGGCAACTTGATGGCACATAACAATAACAACAAACATAGTGATTTACTGGTGGTAAGAAATTGTACATAAACTTTGTTATGCAGATGATACAACCTTGCTTGCTGAAACTGAGGAGGACTTGAAACACTTGCTGCAGAACATCAAAGAATGTACCCTTCAATATGGATTGTATGTCAACGTTAAGAAGACAAAAATCCTTGCCAGTGGACCAATAGACAACATCATGGTAGGTGGAGAAAAGATTGAAACTGTCAATGACTTTGTCTTACTCGGATTCACAATGAGTACACTTGATACTATCCGTTAGGAGAGCAGGAGTTGTATTTATTGCACTGGGAAAGTCTTTAATTAGGGATCTCTCCAGATTACTAAGGAGCAATGATATTAGTTTGAGGAGTAAGGTGCACCTGATTCAGGTCATGGTCTTTTTAGTCTCTTGCTATACATAAGAGAGTTGGACAATGAATAAAGATGACAGAAGAAGCATTGATGCCTTTGGTATTGCAGAAGAGTGCTGAATATCCCATGGATTGCCAAAATAATAAATGTTTTGGAAAGCGTGCAGACAAAATGTATTGGGCTAGTTGCTAGAAGAGAACAACACCAACCAAAACAACAACCACCAAAGGTATGCAGTTCAAATCCACCAGCTGCTCTATGGGAGAAAGGAAGATGGGTAATTTCCTCACCTGTAATTTACTACCTCAAAAACTGCTGGAGCTGAAGAGTCAACTGTGAGTCAGTTTTGACCTGATAGCACTCAGCAACAACAACAACACCACCATACACATTACTTCCTTAAAAGAATAACTTAGCCCAGGAAATCTCACAAGAACATCATCCTCTCCCTCTCCCCTCTGCCCTCTTCTACCTTCTTTCCCCTCTGTCCCTCTTCTCTCCCACTCCCCATCAATTCATCACAGGAATTCGTTAGGAGCATCATCAGTGCACAAAAAAAAATAAAATGAAGTCCATTCTAAACAGGAATGATAATGTCACTAGTGCTCCTGCCTGTGGAGAAAGCGGCTCCAGTATCACAGTGTGTAGTAGGAATTGGGGGAAATTGGCAAAAGAAGAGGAACTCAATTTACTCCAAATTCAGGGTGTAGCTAATCATGCAATAAAGATGACATGATTACAAGTGACATTTATTTCAAATGACTGAATATGCCATATTGTTTCATGCTCAGTGACTCAAAAATGTGGATCCACATGTTTTATGGTAAAATCTGAGTAAAATATAAAGATTCAGAACATATCATTAAGGAAGTTGATTTGAAAGCACAAAACCAGAGCAGGACTTTATCATGCAAAACTTTATTGTGCTTTTAAAATATTTAGAGGGTTTATCAAGCAGTGAATTGGAAACAACGTCTTTAAATGAGAACTTGAAGCAAATGTCATTTTTATGAAGCATAATCACCCATTAGCTACAGTGCTTCTCCATATAGTTTATGATATTCGCACATAAAACAATTTACACTTGATCTGTGACTGATAATGAAGGTTGTTGGAAGTCAGTAGAGTAATTAAAATAATTACCTAACTTCAGAGATTCTGCACATCCTCTTCATGTTTATTTTCATTTGATCTCTAATTATTTGTGTAACAAAGTGAGCGCAGCTTTGTCTGTATAAATGGAGCCTTGGACTCCTGGCATCCGCCATTACTTTTCAACATTCTGTTGCTGTTCTCAAATAAGCAAAGGTAAAAAAAGAAAGAAAAAGAAAAGAAAGCCCATCTGGGGGGGTGGGGGTTAAAAAACACATAGCACAGAATCATTTTCCATTTTGACTTGCTGAGTAATGTGACTGTCCCTTCTACAGCAGAAAGACTGCAGCCCGAAGAGTGCATCATATAAAATTTATCTCAGTTGACACTTGAGCCCGAGGTTGTACTAGTGTGACTAAGTTAACCTTCAAGTGAGCATTTGGGGGCATCTTTGATGTTCTTAGTCAAAGCAGAAAGAAATCAAGGTACAAAGTTCATGTGAGATTAAGCATTTGCCAACATCTCTGTGGAAAGGCAGAAGGTCAACGCAAGAGAGGACAACCTTTGAGGAGATGGATTGACACAGTGACTGTAACACTGGACTCAAAGTTGGCAGAAATTGTGAGGAGAGTGCCAGTTTCTGATCTGTTGTTCGTGGGTTTACTATGAGGTGTAGTCTACTCAATGGCTCTTAACAACAACAATATGGAAATATACAAGTTAGGCTATAAAGGGATTCAGAAATGGTTCGTGTGCTGAATAAGAACATAATGTGAAAGTGTTTTGACTGTGTGCCTTCAAGTAGACCACAGGAATTCTATGAACTGTTCATCCAAATCTTGTCCTATTCTGGGCCATCCTCATGTGATTTCCACCATGCTCAAGCCCCTGGTTACAGTCTTTGTATTAGTCCATGAGTTTTATTGAAAATGTGATAATAGATACCCACAAGACTTCATAAGAAACTGGTTATAATACATTGTATGTGGATATAGGTGATTTTCTGTTAAAATACCAGACACAATTTTGTGAAAGAATATGTCAGAATAAATAATTCTAATAGGCCAGAATTCTATTGATATATGGTTAGTTCCACTGATAACTGTCAGGATAAATGGCATCTAAATCACAAATTCAAGGGCTCATTTATTTTCAAGCATCTGGATCCTCTGCAAATACTACTTTTTGTCTAGAATGGTTTTAAATAATAATGCTTCTTTAAAATTTTAGACATATTCAGGTATTAAGTACAAAATTTAAGACTAGTGGTATTTCATTTATTCAGTGAAATTCCATGTTTATAGAATGGGTGGAGACTAAAGTTATATGGTAAAAGTGGTGTTCTAGAAAAATGTTGTTGCTGTGAGGGTCCATCAAGGTGAGTACAACTCATAGCGACCCTATGAACAGACCTGATCCCTGTCCTGTCCTGTGCCATCGTCAACATCTCTGACAGATTTGAGCCCATTGTTGGAATTACTGAGTCTCATTGAAGCTCTTCCTCTTTTTTTGCTGATCCTTCACTTTCTAAACATAATGTTCCTCTCCAAGGAATAGCCTCTCTAGGAACAAGCCCAAAGCATGTGAGATGAAGCTTTATCATCTTTGCCTCCAATGGGCACTCTGGTTGCCCCTTCTCCAGACATATCTGTTTTTCTTTTTTTTTAGTCCATAGGCTATTCAGTACTTTTCTCCAACACTATAGGCAAAGGCATAAATTATTCTTCTGTTATCCATCTCTCATATTGATACTAAGTGATGGGAAAGACCATGCCTGTAATTGGAATTTACCTTACCAATTTTTAAAAAAATCATTTAATTCAGTGTGAATAAAAATAAAACATGTCAGCATCTCTACTTTTCTCTTTCTCTGTATACAAATTAATGAATTAGGATATACAGAAGCCAAATAAAACATCTATAAAGGCATTTGAACATCCTTTAATAGTTTTTGCTTACTACCTTAAAATGTACATTTACATTAAAATGGGAATTTTAAAAATGGGATTTTACTGTAAAACTATACGACCCACCTTTCATAGTCATTACTCAAAGGAGCTGATGTAAGCAAGAATATTTTAAATGATGTAAAGTGGCCTCCGCTTCCTAAATAACATGCCTCCAGAAACTCTATGAACTTTAATAAATGTCGATAGTTATAGAGGGGCTTCAGGCCTTTTGTTCATAGGGTTGCTATGAGTTGTGCTCGACTCAAAGGTAATCAACAACAACACAACAACAAAGTGGTTTATAGGTGTAAAATGGAGGTAGTTGTGATTAAGTGCCATTGAGTCAATTCTAACTTGTGTGGTTATGTCCACTTCATAGCTGACCCTCTGGAAGGTTTTTGGAAGCAGTAGATCGCACCAGGAGGAGATTGTCTATCTTTCTCTCTGGAGTAGCTGATGGATTAGAACTGCTTGCCCTTGGTTTGGCAACACAAGTCCTGACCACTAAGCCACAAGAACTCCCATGACGCCTAGTGACCCAATGAATATCCCATGTCATCCTTATGTGCTCTGATATGACTGAGCCCAAGATTGGCCAAGAGTTTGTAATAGGGAGAATTGAGATGTCAAAGGGGTTGCTTATATAAATATTTTCATAATAAAGTATAAAAATACATAAAATATATAATTATATACTATTTTTTAACCCAAAATAATATTGATGCCATATTCTTGCTGTTATTGTTATGCGCTGTCGAGTCACCTGCGACTCATACGACAGCTCTGAAGCCTGCCCTTTTTTGAGCCAGTCTCACTGATTCCAACACACCTACCTCCATTGCCCTAGTTACTGTATCAATCCATCTCACCTTCCTTTCTTGCGCTGTCCCTCCACCCTTCTGAGCATGATGTCCTTCTCCAAGGACACATGCCCAAAGTGTGTAAGATGGAGATTCAAAATTCTGGCCTCCAAGGAGAAACTTGGTTTCACCCTCTTGAAGGTAGACCTGTTTGTTCTCTTGGTGGCCCATGATACGGTATATTCAAGACTCTTTCCCAGTACCACAACTCAAAGGCATCAATTCTTCTTCTGTCATCCTTAGTCATTGTCTAGCTCTCTGATGCATAGCAAGTAATTACAAAGACTATGGCCTGGATCAGGCACTCCTTAATTTCTAAACGGACATCATTGTTTCTCAATACTCTGGAAAGGTCCCCGATAGCAGATTTACCTAAAGTAATTAATCTTTTGAATTTTCTGACTGCTAGTGGCAAGAGTGTTGATTGTGGAGCTAAGCAAGCTGAAATTGTTAACAACCTCAATCTCTTCTCCATCTATCATGGTGCTGCCAATTGGCCCAGTGGTGAGAATCTTTGTCTTCTTGATACTGAGCTTTAATCCATATTGAAGACTACAGTCCTTGACCTTCTGTATCAAGTGCTTCAGGTCTGCTTTAGTTTTAGCAAGCAAGGTTGTGTCATCTGCATAATGTAGGTTGTTGATGTGTCTTCTTCCAATCCTGATGCCACATTCCTCCTCATAAAGTCCAGCCTTCCAAATGATCTGTTCTTCATATAGATTGAAAAGGTATGGAGACAGGACACATCCCTGATGCACTCCCTTCTTGTTTTTGAACTGTATAGTGTTTCCCTGCTCTGTTCTAAAGACTATTGTAGTTACTGAGTCACTGTACCAAAAAGAACTGACTGACACGGAAGAATTTCATGAAACAGCATGTAATCAAGAGACAATGGTGATGAAGGAGAAAGTTCAGGCTGAAGGACTTGGCAAAAAATAAAGCCCCAGGAATTGATGGAATACCAATTGACCTATTTCAGCAAACAGATGCTGCCCTGGATGTTCCAAGAAATCTGGAGTACAGCTACCTGGCTGGAAGAAATCCATATTTATTCCCATTCCAAAAAAAAGGTGACCTGACAGAGTGTGAAATAACCACACGTAAGCAAAATCCTACTGAAGATTATCCAGAAATGACAGAAACAATACAGTGACAGAGAACTACCAGGAAGAAAAAAAAAGCTGGGATTAGAAGAGGCCAAGGCACTAGAGACATTATCGCCATTGTCAGATGGATCTTGGCAGAAAGCAAAGAGAACCAGAGGGATATCTATCTGTGTTTCATTGACTATGCAAAGGCATTTGACTGTGTGGATCTCAACAAATTGAGGTTAACCCTAGGAGAATGGGAATCCCAGAATACTTGATTGTGCTAATGCTGTTTTACTGCCTTTATTTGAAAAATCTGCATCAACTGCTTCATTTATGCAAATCGTTATGGTAGGAAGTCATGGTGCTAAAGAAATGACAACCTTATAAGCTGTGTGAAATAAGGAAGCAAATGGGTACATGAACAGGGAGGAGGAGTGAGGGAGAATATGAAGAAATGATAAGCATTCAGTACAAAATTCATCACAATCCTCTAATCTGCAAAGTCAAACATTAATGGATTGTTGTTGCTGGGTGCCACTGAGTTGGGTACGATTCATAGCGACCATATGAACAAAAGATCTAACCGTGTTCTATCCTCTGCCATCCTCACACTTCCTGATACACAAGAGCCGATTGCAGCGGTCACCATGTCAATCCACCTGGCTGAGGGTCTTCCTCTCCTTCTCCGACCCTCCAATCTTTCCAGCATCAGTTCCTTCTCCAAGGAATACCCCATCCTAGCTACATGCCCAAAGTATGTGAGGTGAAGCTTCATTATTCTTGTCTCCAAAGAGCTCTCAAGTTCTACCCACTCCAAGACATATCTGTTTGTTCTCTTGACTGTGCATGGGATGTTCATTACTCTTCACCAACACCACAGCTCAGAACCTCAATTCCTTTTCTGTCATCCTTATTCATTGTCCAGCTCTCAGATGCATAACAAGTATTTGGAATACTACCGCCTAAATCAGATGCACATTAGTCCAAAAACTGACATCATTACACCTCAATAATTTGGAAAAGTCTCTAACTACAGATTTTCACAGTGTAATGTGTCTCCTTTATTTTCTGACTTCTGGTAACAAGGGTGTTAAATGTGAATCCAAACAAGATGAAGCTGTTGATGGTTTCAATCTCCTCTTCATCCATCCCGATGCTGCCTACTGGGCCAGTGGTAAGAATCTTTGTTTTCTTGACATTGAGGTGGCATTTCTTCATCTTCTGCATTAAGTGCTTCAAGCCCTCCTCACTATCAGCAAGCCAGGCTGTGTCATCACAATAACATATGTTATTGATGAGTCTCCCTCCAATCCTGATGCTACATTCCTTTTCATAGAGTTCAACTTCTCGGATAATTAGAGATTTAAAATCAAGACTATGGTGTGAGTGATGGGGAGCATGTTGTTGTTGATGTTAAGTGCCGTCGAGTCGCAGGCAACTCATAGCAACCCTATGAAGAAGAGTCCTCGACGCTTGGGTGCCTTTCATCCTCTCTCCAGGTTCATAGGGTTTCTGGTTGCAAGCTATTATGGAAGTGGATGCCACTCTTTCAAGCTTGTTTTAATCGGGGAGCTCCACCTCGCCCTCTGTCCGCATTGGGTAGCCAACCATTAACGCATTTGACACATCAGTGTCACAGTGTTCAGCCTCACAGCAACCACAAGTGACTGTGGTACGGCAACTTGTACATCAGGGCTATAATACGACCTAGAGGAATGTCTGAACAAAAACAATGAAAGACAGGCCCGAGGACCGCGGATTAAAAGTCACCCACCTTTGTCTTGGTAGCATCTCTTTCTGTCCACTGGGCCAGCTGATCTCTCTCTCTGGATGGTGAGTATACTTTAGGTAAACTGAAGTAGGAGTAAGAAATAAGTTGAAAGGAGAACATTCTCTTCCATGATTAGGATAATATTCTGTGCCCCAGTAAGTTCTCAAATACGAGTTGAATCATCGAACCATCAAATCCAATGTGGTTCCAGCTTGGGCTTTGCCCAGATGTGTGGACCCCGGGAGGAAGATCAGTGCTGACAACACTGTGCCCCGTTGGTGGCTGTGGGAGTCAGGCAGGTCTGCAGCCTGATCAAAAGCTGCCGTTGCCACGCTTTTCCCATAAAAATGATACTTAAATACATTTACTCTCATTTGATCATAATGTTATTTTGTTCTTTTACAGAAGTTCAAAATCAGTGTAGACCTCTGTCATATATATCTGCTATCCGTTTGTATCCTGAATCAGAGAGTTATCAAGTTAATTCTGACTCAGAGCATCACTGTAGGGCTAGAATAGAATTGTCCCTAGGGTTTCCATGGCCCTAGATCTGTACCCAAGCAGACTGTCTCCACTTCCTCCCACAGAAAGTCTTACAGGTTACTAAGGACCCTCTGATCAAGAACACAAGTTCTAATTTTAACACTATTTCTATATGGTGAGTTTTGGACAAGGGAAGTAAAATTATAAATTAAATGTCATCCAAAACAGAAGATACCTCTAAACTGTATACTAAATAGATATTTCTTTCTAAATGCTTGTTACTTTGTTGGAATTCCTCTCTCAAATATGCCAATGTTGTGGCCAAAAATGAGAAACAAATGCTATGACCTTGGAGAATGAGTTTCAGACAATGGTCAGAGAAAATATCAGCTATTGACTTGCTCTTGGGCAAGTCTCTTCATGTCTCCAGACCTCAGTTTTCTCATAGGTATAATGACCACATTTGGGTGATCTCTTTTACAAAATCCATAGGAAATGGACTTTGAATTATTTTACAGTTCTATTAACGCTGTTGTTGTTATGTACCATCAAGTCGTCAGTGACTCAGCAACCATGTGTACAATAGCTCTGAACCCTGTTCTATCCTGAGCTAGTGTTACTGACTCTGACACACCTACCCCCCACCCCCCAGGCCCCTATTTACTGTATCCATCTAGCTTATCTGGGTCTTCCTCTCCTGCACTGTCCCTCATCTGGGTCTTCCTCTCCTGCACTGTCCCTCCACGCTTCCAAGCATGATGTCCTTCCTTGTCCAAGGACTTGTCCCTCCTGTGATGTGAGATGGTGCTTCAAAATCCTAGCCTCCACGGAGAAACTTGGTTTCACCCTCTCAAAGACAGACCTATTTGTTTTGTTGATATGTTCAAGACTCTTCTCCAGCATCACAACTTGAAGGTATAGATTCTTCTACTGTCATCCTTAGTAATTTTTTACAGCTCTCTGATGCATAGTAAGTAATGGTGTAGACCATGGGCTAGACTGGGCACACCTTAGTCTCTAGACTGACATCATTGCTCTTCAGCAGACTTCTCCAATGCAGTTCAGCTTTTGAGTTCCTGATTTCTGGTTCCAAGAGTGTTGATTGTGGAGCTGGGCAAGCTGAAATTGTTAACAACCTCAATCTCTTCTCCATCTATCATGGTGCTGCCAATTGGCCCATTGGTGAGAATCTTTGTTTTCTTGATGCTGAGCTTCAATCCATATTGAAGACTACAGTCCTTGACCTTCTGCAGCAAACATTTTAAGTCCTCCTCAGTTTTGTGAGGCAAGGTTATGTCATCTGCATAATGCAGGTTGTTGACGGGTCATCCTCCAATCCTGATGCTGCACTCTTCCTCGTAAAGTCCAGCCAATGACCTGTTCCGCATACAGATTGAAAAGGTATGGAGACAGGATGCATCTCTGACATACTTCCTTCCTGATTTTGAACCATGCAGTGTTTCCTTGCTCTGTTCTTATGACTGCCTCTTGGTCCACGTATAGATTTTGCATAAGCATAATCAAATGTTCTAGGATTCCTATTCTTCTCAAGATTAGCCACAGTTTGTTGTGATCCACATAGTCAAATGCCTTTGCATAGTCAATGAAACACATATTGACATTCCTCTGGTACTTTTTGCTTTCAGCCAAGATACATCTGACATTGGCAATAATGTCTCTAGTGCCATGACCTCTTCTAAACCCACCTTGTGTTTCAGATAGTTCTCTATCTATATACTGTTTCATTCATTTTAGGATAATCTTCAGCAGCATTCTAATGATAAATTTGCATTAAATTATTAATCTTATTATGATATATGCTGTCAAGTTGCTTGCGACTCATAGTACAACCACTCTGAATTCTGCTCTATCCTAAGCCAGTCTTACTGTCTCTGATACAACTACCCTCATTACCCCAGTTATTGTGTCACTCCATCTCATCCAGGGTCTTCCTCTCTTGCACTGTCATCCCTTGACCCTTCCAAACATGAAGTCCTTCTCCAAAGACTGGCCCCTCCTGGCCACATGACCAAAGTATGTGAAATGGAGTCTCAAAATCCTTGCCTCCAAGGAGAAGGTTGGTCTCACCCTCTCCAGGACAGACCTGTTAGTTCTCTTGGCAGTCCACAGTGTGTTAAAAACTCTTTACCAGCACCACAACTCAAAGACATCAATTCTTCTGTCATCCTTGGTCATTGTCCAGCTCTCTGATGCCTAGCAAGTCATTCTGAAGACCCAATTAAAGTTACTCATTTATCCACCCACTGCTGTGGAGCCAATTCTGAGTCATAGAGACCCTCCACTGGGTTTCTGAGGCTGTAAATGTGTACAGGGGGAGCCTGCCCATCTTTCTCCCATACAGTTCTCCACACAGCTACCTGGTGGCTAGCAGTCCAACTCTTAACCTATTATGATACTAGACTCCTTAATTATGGCAAGTTGCACATATTTAGTTCCTGTAGAGAGTGGTAAGGAATTTCACAGTGTTTTCTTAAAGTATTTCCTTTTCATATATGAACAATATATTTCCAAAATATATAAGAATAAATATTACTAGAATAAAATAACAAGAATAAAAAAATAAGAATAAAATAATAGAATATTGCCAATAAATATTTTCAGTATATTGTCTTTTAAATTTGGTAGTTTATTTATTGGCTTGAATGCATTTTTATTATTTTATAACAGTCTAATGTACAAGCTTACAATTGGCAACCGAAGTGTCTACCTTTATTAGCTTCTGTTTATTGAGGCCAAATTAAGTGTGATTAGACTTGGGCACGTATAAAAAGTGTGTAAGTGAAACACAAATACTTCAGACAAGATAGATATGGGTCTTGTTCTCTTATTCTTCTGACCATCAGGTATTCATAGCCTCAAACTTAGATTTTAGATACACAGATTAAAGAGAAAAAAGAAAAAAGAGCACATTAGGAAGACTTAGGAAGTTTTGGTGTCCTGGTGGTTAACACTGTTGGCACCATCAGTCAGGAAATCAAAAGACAAGTTTCAGTGGGAAAAACTGTTGACAAGGACCTCTCCAGTGCTAAAGAGCAACAATATCAGTTTAGAGACTATGGTGTGCCTGATCCAAGACATGGTCTTCTCAGTTGCTTGTTATGCATCTGAGAGCTGTACAATGACTTAGGCTGACAAAAGAATAATCAATGCCTTTGAATTGTGTTGCTGAAGAAGAGTAATAAACACACCATGGACTGCAAAGAGAATAATCAAGTCTGTCCTGGAAAGAGTAAAACTAGGTTGCTCTTTGGGGCCAAGGATTTTGAAGCTCCATCTCACATACATTGAACATGTTCCCAGGAATGAGTCTTTGGAGAAGGACATCATGCTTAGAAAGGTAGAGGGTCAGCGTAGGAGAGGAAGACCCAGGATGAGACAGACTGACACAACGGTTGTACCAATGTGGTCAAGCGTGTTGGGGATGGTGAGATTGGCTCAGAATAGGGCAGGGTTCAGAGCTGTTGTGCATAGGGTTACTATGGTCGTAGTTGACTCGAAGGCACATAAGAACAACTTTAATTCTGCGCAACATGGAAAGTGTTCACATGGCCAGTGAGTATGAGAGACAAAATTTGTATCCAATTCTTTTTCTTATTCCAGAGTTCACATTAGAGATGTCTTCCACATGTGAAAATTGAGTGAATAGGAACTTTGTAAATACAAGAATTTTTTACATTTAAAGTCCTTAGGTGAATGAGTTGATGTATGTAAAGCACTTAGGATAATAACATAATCATACGTGTTCAGTAAGCCTAGGCTGTTATTAATATTGTGCAGGGTGCATTTTTTACTTTGGATTATACAGAAAATCAGTGTCAATTAGAATAGAATTGATAAACACACCTTTAAATGTGAATAATTATATGGCCATTGAAATGAAAACCCAAAAATTGATGGCAGGAAAACAACCTGGATCTGGGGCCAGAAGATCAGGGCTGCATGTCTGGCCCCTGCCATTTTGTCACCTGTAACAATAATAACTCCCTGGGAGGCTTTCATGAAGATTAACTTCAACAATGTGTGCAGAATTCTGTTTGTAATTGGCACAGCACTATAAAAGTGCTAGTCAATATTTAGAGAAGGTAATCTCCTTTGGGTCTAAGGATTTATTGGTACTCTGTGTTTCTTCTTTGTTGCTGTCAGCATCAGACCAGGGTAATTTGAGAGAGAAAAGACTATTTCCTAAACAGTCTGTAACTGATGTAATATAGTATACAAACTCTGGTTTCAAAGGAACAGCATTTTTCTCCCCTTTTCTTTCAGCAAGACCTTTGACTCCCAGGAGAAAAACAAATTCCAATGATATAAAATGTTTTTACAAATTCATTCAGTGTACTGGTTATTAATATATGTGGAGTCCTTCAAATTGCTCACACTTGGTAAGTACTCTGTGTTCAAACTCATTATTGTTACCACTATTTTTCATGAAATTGACTAGAGGAGAGAGACAAATAACACCAACCAGTCTTATTTACCTCAAGGGGTTGTTATGAGAACATTATTAACAGTTACAAGTACGCTTTATAAATGGCAGTTGGGTTATAAAAAATGAAGGACTCAGGTTCACCTGACGTAAGCCATAGTATTTTCACTTATTTCGTATGCACATGGAAGTTTGGCAGCAAAGAAGGAAGAATGTGCGCTAATCGATGCCTTTGAATTGTGGCGTTGACAAAGAACAGTGAGTATATTAAGGATTGTCAAAAGAACAAATAAATCTGAAGGGCACCTAGAATGTTCTTTGTGAGCTTGGGGACACTTTATCTCACAAACTTTGGACATGTTGCCTGGAGAGACCCACCCCTGTGGAAAGACACCATGCTTGGTAAAGGAGAAAGTTAATGAAATAGAGGAAGACCACCAATGGCATGTTGTTGTTGATTGTCTTAGAGTCGAGCACGACTCATAGTGACCCTATGAACCAAAGGCCCCTCTACAACTATCAACATTTATCAAAGTTCACAGAGTTTCTGGAGGCATGTTGTTTAGGAAGTAGATGTCGTTTAGGAAGTGGATGTCATTCCTGCTTCCAAATTAATTGTATAATTGGATACAATGATCGCCACAATGCATTTGAGCACTGAATAGATTGTGGGAATGGTACAGAATTTGGCAGGGTTTAATTCTATTGTGTGCAGGGTTACTAGTGTTGGAGCCAATGTGAAAGTATGTTGTTGTTATGTGCCGTTGAGTCGCTTGAGACTCATAGCAACCCTAGGTACAACAGCCCTAAACTCTGCTCTGTCCTGTGCCAATCGCACTGTCTCTGATACACCCATCCCGATTACCCCAGCCACTGAATCAATCCACCTCATATAGGGTCTTCCCTTCTTGCACTGTCCCTCCACCCTTCCAAGCATGACGTCCCTCTACAAGGACCTGTCCCTCCTTACAACATGTCCAAAGTATGTCAGACGAAGCCCCAGAATCCTTGTCTCCAAGGAGCAGCCTGGTTTAACCATTTCCAGGATGAATCTGTTTTCTTGTCAGTCCATGGTACATTCAATACTCTTCTCCAGCACCACAGCTCAAAGGCATCAATTCTCCTTCTATCCTTCCTAGTCATTGTCCAACTCTCTGATACATAACAAGTGACTGCAAAGATCATGGCCTGTATCAGACTCACCTTAGTCTCCAGAGTGACACCATTTCTCTTCAGTACACTGGAGAGGTCCCTGGCAGCAGACTTTCCCATTGCAATACGTTTTTTTATTTCCTGGCTACTGGTGCCAAGAGTGCTGACCATGGAGCCAAGCCAACTAAAGTTGTTAACAATCTCAGTCTCTTCACCATCCATCCTGATGCTGCCAGTTGGTCCAGTAGTGAGAATCTTTGTCTTCTTGACATTGAGCCTCAATCCATACTGAAGGCTGCAGTCCTTGACCCTCTGCAGCAAGCATTTTAGGTCCTCCTCAGTTTCAGCAAGCAGGCTTGTATCATCTGCATAACGCAGACTGTTAATAGATCTTCCACCAATCCTGACGCTACACTTCTCCTCATAGAGCCCAGCCTCTTGGATAATCTGTTCTGCATACAGGTTGAAAACAGCAATATTTCTGACATCAGAAATGAAAACTATACTTCCCCTCCCAATCCTCAGCATATGCTTGAATAGTGATACATAGAGATATTCAGGTTATACAAAAGGACAGGGAATAACAGAGGCAGTTGTGTTTGAAGTAAGGAGAACACTGAAGATTGAAAATGGACTGAGATGAGACTGTGCTGTCCAAGGGGGGGTCCACTTGTCACATGTGGCTACCGAAAACCTGAAATGGGGCTAGTCTGAGTCCTGTAGGTATAAACAGAAGATTGTAATGCCTATTTCTCCCATCCTCACCAAAGTGTCTCATTATTATATTCTTGTATTTCTGATGTATTGAAAAGATAATACTTTTAAAATAAAATGTATTATTAAGACTAAGTTTACCTGTTTCATTGATACTTTTTAAATGTAGCTACCAGATAATATAAAATTCACATGTGACAAGTTAAATTTTTGTTGAATAGCACTGGATTAAAGGAAAAGGGGAAGAGAAAGGAGAGGCTAAAGGGGCAGGATAGTGTAACAGACAGTGTGGGTCTCGCAGGGTCACAGGACAATCACACAAAACCAGTGTTGAGCATTTGCCATCTTGCTTCTCTTTGTCTCATAGCCACAGTTTCACATACAAGCACAAATAGGGCTGTTCCCATCACATTGCCCAGTCTGCCTGGAGCCAGAGGAAATGAAATCAGAAGTCAGACCTGGACCACATGCTATAACTTTCTGATTATTTGAGGAATTATTAATGTTTACGTTTGACTGCTTAATATTTTTCCCTTTGAGAAGCATGACTCTTGTAATCTAGACCATAGGGAGTTGTGCTACTAATCCGAAGGTGGCATCTCTCTGGTAATTCAAAGCCACCAGTGACTCCAAGGGAGAAATATAAGTGATCTCTTCCCTTGCAGTGTACAGTCTCTGAAAACCAGCTGGAGGGGCAACTAAGAGTAGTTTCCAACTTGATGGCAATCAGAGTGGGTTTTTTGTTGTCGTTGTTGTATTTAAGAATGAGAAAGGGACCGTAAATCAAGTTATAACTGCTCCAGATATGGTGACCCAGTGGTGAGAAGCTGCACTGCAATCCCAGAGGCACACAGTTGGAATCCACCAGCTGCTCTGCAGGAGAAAGGTGGTCAGTCACCTCCCATGACATTGTTGTTGTTGTTGTTATGTGCCGTCGAGTCGCTTGCGACTCATAGCGACCCTATGTACAACAGTCCTAAAGCCTGCTCTGTCCTGTGCCAATCGCACTGCCTCTGACACACCCATCCTGATTACCCCAGTCACTGAATCAATCCACCTCATAGAGGGCCTTCCACTCCTGCGCTGTCCCTCTACCCACCCAAGCATGATGTTCCTCTCCAAGGACCGGTCTCTCC
>NW_006400005.1:516138-517862 GCF_000299155.1 Elephantulus edwardii
AGTGATTGCAAAGACCATGGTCTGTATCAGACATGCCTTAGTCTCCAGAGAGACACCATTGCTCTTCAGTACTTTGGAGAGGTCCCTAACAGCAGACTTTTCCATGGCAATGCGCCTTTTAATTTCCTGGCTACTGGTGCCAAGAGTGTTGACCGTGGAGCCAAATAAACTAAAGCTGTGAACAATCTCAATCTCTTTACCATCCATCCTGATGCTGCCAATTGGCCCAGTGGTAAAAATATTTTTCTTCTTAACATTGAGCCTCAATCCATATTGGAGGCTGCAGTCCTTGACCCTCATAACAAACTGCGACTGACTCTGAGAAGAATGAGAATACCAGAACACTTAATGGTTGTAATGCGAAACTTGTACTAGGAGGCAGTTGTCAGAACAGAGCAAGGGAACATTGCATGGTTCAAAATTGGGAAGGGCATACACCAGGGATGCATCCTATCTCCATACCTTTTCAACCTGTATGCAGAACAGATTATCCGGGAGGCTGGGCTCCATGAGGAGAAATGTGGGGTCAAGATTGGTGGACAATCTATCAACAATCTGCGTCATGCAGATGACACAATCCTGCTTGCTGAAACTGAGGAGGACCTGAAGGACTTCAAGGACTTCAGCCTCCCATGACATTAACTGCCTCTAATACCCATGGGATGGTCAGTTATGGTAATAACATGATGGTACACGCAACAGTAATGGTAACTCCAAATAGACCCTTTTAAACAAGGGATCTCTATCATTGTTTCTCCTTACAGCCTCCTGCAATAATACCATGCATACTGTGTTTCTTTAGTTATCAGTTGTCATGAAGTTCATTGCTCTGGACAGTTTGCAATGGCTGTTGCTGTTGTTGTGTGCCATTGAGTTAATTACAACTCACAGCACCCCTGTGAACAATAGCTCTAAACCCTGCCCTATTTGAGCCTATCTTGTTGTCTCTAACACACTTGTCCCCACTGGTATAGTCACTGTGTCAATCCATCTCATCCAGGGTCTTCCTCTCCTGCATTGATCCTCCACCCTTCCAAGTGTGATGTCCTTCTCCAAGGACTAGTCCTTCCTGACCACATGCCCAAAGTATGTGAGACATTTTCAAAATCTTTGCCTCCAGGAAGCAGCCTAGTTTCATCCTTTCCAGGACAGATTTGTTTGTTCTCTTGGCAATATATATTCATTACGCTTCTCCAGCACCACAACTCCAAGGCATCTATTCTTCATCAACTTTCAATGGCTAAAGCTGATTTTTTCAGAAGTAACTTGCTGGGCTCTTCATCCAAGGAACATCTGGGTGGCTCTAATCTCCATCCCTCTAAACAGCCAAGTATATGAACCACTTTGCCACCCAGGGACTCTGCAAGTGTCTGTTGGATGAATGCATGATTATGTACAAGTTGCCTCTTAGCAAACTGGGTTGAATACCATAGGTCTAACTATATGCACATTTGAAACAAAACAAAACAAAACACTGATACTAAACATCTCTGCATGAGCAGTTCATCTTTCCAGTAAATTATATGTTGCTGTTGTTGTTATGTGTGGTCGAATTGCTTGCGACTCATAGCGACCCTATGTACAACAGCCCTAAACTCTACTCTGTCCTGTGCCAATCGCACTGTTTCTGACACACCCATCCCGATTACCCCAGTCACTGAATCAATCCACCTCATAGAGGGTCTTCCCCTCCTGTGCTGTCCCTCCACCCTCCCAAGCATAAT
>NW_006400005.1:518352-575188 GCF_000299155.1 Elephantulus edwardii
TGAAGCCTGCAGTCCTTGACCCTCTGCAGCAAGTGCATGAGGTCCTCCTCAGTTTCAGCAAGCAGGGTTGTGTCATCTGCATAACTCAGATTGTTGGTAGATCTTCCACCAATCCTGACTCCACATTTCTCCTCATAGAGCCCAGCCTCTTGGATAATCTGCTCTGCATACAGGTTGAAAAGGTATGGAGGTAGGACGCATCCCTGGTGTAAATTATATAGATCAGTAAAAAAGGATCACATATGGTTCTCGCATATTTTTCATTTTGTTTTTGTCATACCACTAGGGGACCTTCAGTAACATCATGGGGCTCACGTGAAGTGCCAATAGTGATGCTGGATGTGCTTCCAAGAGGCAAAGCCATAGCATTACAGGAACAAAGTTTTCTTCACTAATAGGTACTCTAGATTGAGATCTTCTGCTGTAGTTTCCCACAATCACGAGATAAAGGAATCCAGACCGAGGACCATGGGAGGCAACAAAAAGGACATTTGTAAAGCTGACATAGCAGCTATCCCAGGAGGTGTGAAAACTTCAGTGTTTTGTTAAATAATCTTTTTTATTTCAAATTGAGAATTACAGTTTTTATGTGGGTGCCGTTTATGAAACTATAGTTAATGAATCATTTATGTTGTTGGGAAGGTTTCCAGTCAACATGACTTTATTAGTAAGTAGTTAAGTTTTGGAGAGAAGTTAAAAATTATATATGAATTTTCAACTGGGTGGGGTGTGACATCTCTAAATCTCACATTGTGCAAGGTCAGTTGTATTTGAAAGCATTAAAATAGTTAATGAAATCTTAACTACTATATAGATGCAACATTTAAGTATTAAAAACAAACACCTACATCAAAGAAGACATAAAACTCCTACAAGAAAACATAGAAGCATGGCTTCTGGGCTGTTTAGAACAATGCTTAAACAAATCACTCAAAGCACTATCAACACAAACCAAAATAGGCATATTGAAGTTCATTAAAACAAAAACATTTTGCTAAACTAAAGGCTTTCATAACAAAGTTAAGAGACAATCTATAGCCTAGAAGAAAACTTGGAAAACAACAGATAGAGAAGGGTTTAATATTCAGACTGTATAAAGAAATCCTACAACTCATCATCAAAAAAGCAAACAACACAATTTAAAAGTCGGCAAATAGAGTCCAATGTTCCATTTGTGGTTACTGGGGACAGGAAGAAGTTCAGGGAGCAGTGAGTTTTCTTATGGTGACAGAAAACAACAGTTAACAACAGCAACAACACAAAGAAATCCTACAACTTATTAACAAAACCCCCCAAACAATCCAATTCAAAAGTTGGCAAAGGATTTGGATAGACATTTTCACTAAAGAAGGCATACAAACAGACAAGTTCATGAAGAGATTCTCAACATCAGCAAACGAATGGAGTAACAAATAGATAATGTAGCATGGTATATCACTTAACCATGAAGAAAAACAAAATCCTGATTCATGCTTTAACATGAATGGACCTTACAAAAACATGCTGATGTTACTGGGGTCAGATAATACCTCACAGTTGTTTTGATATGCATCTCTCTGAGCACTAAGGATTTTGAACTTTTCTTCATATGTTTGTTCACCATCTGAATGTCTTCTTTGGTGAAGTGTCTATTCATATCCTACGCCCATTTAGCAATGGGGTTGTTTATCTTTTTTTGTTGAGGTGTTGGGTGATTCTATAAATTTGATATATGATTTCCTTATCAGACATGTCATTACTAAATATTTTTTCCCAGTCTGTGGCTTTCTTTTTCACCCTGTTTGAGAAGTTTTTTCGTGTGCATAGGGATTTGATTCTTAGGAGGCTCATTTATTTTATTTTCTTCTGATTGTGGGTTTTTTTAGACTCTTGGATGACTGTTCATATTGTGGATTAGGGCTTCTAGAGTTCTTTTTCCATTTGACCTAGAAATTCTACTACTAGGAATAGACCCTAAAGGAATCAGAGCTGCTACTCAAACAGATATATACACAACCATATTTATTGCTGTGTTATTCACAATAGCAAAGAAATGGAAGCAATCAAAGTTCCCGTCAACAAATGAAAGGCTAGATAAACTTTTCACACAATATTATGTGGCATTTAAAAACTAGGAACTCATAAAATATTATACAACAATATTATACAAGGTGACCCTTGAGGACATTATGCTGAATGAAATATCTCAGTCATAAAAGGACAATTACGGTATAGCACCACTGTTAAAAAACAAGTTTGACATGAGGTTTGAGGGAAAGTAAGAAATAAAGGATAATAATGGATACTGCATTGGAACAGATGAAGTAAAGAACTGTTTAAAAGGAATATATGACAAGAGTCCAGAATCAGAGGCACATTGCAAAGAGGACTGGGGGTAGGGAAGTAATTGTGTAACAATGAACAAAGATTAAAAAAAAGTGAACTGCAGAGAGGAAAGTGGGGTAGAGGGGATAAAATATGCAACAATGAACGAATGAAAATTTAGCTTTTCTGTAAACTTTCATTAAAATAAGTTAAAATAAAAAAATGTTATTAACAAAAGCCTCAAATAAGTTGAATGAAAAAAGTCAATTACAAATTGGCAAATATTATATGAGCTCACATTTAGGAAATTAAAAAAAAGGTTATATTTATGTCTAAGTTTTATGTAAAATAAAATTAATATAAAATTAGATATAAAATAAAATATAAAAAGGGAACTCTGGTGGCCTAATAGTAAGAAATTGTGCTGCAATCCCAAAGGCATGTGGTTCAAATTCACCAGCTGCTTCATGGAAGAAGGATGGGTAATCTCCTCCTCTAAAAACCCACTGGAGGGTTCAGCTATGGGTTGGTTCCAACTCGAAGGCACAAAACAATAACAGGAAGCAAATATACAGAGGTCAATGTTCCATTAGTGGTTGCTGGGGGCAGGAGAGAGTTTAGATAGTAGTGAGTTTCTTTATGGTGACAGAAAACTTGGCAACAATTATAGGTGGTGGTTGCATACATAAATAGAGTGTAATTGATTTTATTAGGGCACAGGAAAAACATCGAATTGTAAAATGTCAAATGTCATCATTTATATATGTATATATACACACATACACACACACATATATGTATGTGTGTATGTTATATATGTGTATATAACAACAATAAAAATATGCAGCCCTGGATGCCATACTCACCAGGACGACAACTACCTGGCCAACTGGCTGGAAGAGATCCATATTTATACCCATTCCAAAAAAAGCTGACCTGACAGAATGTGGAAGTTATCAAACAATACCATTAATATCACAGGCAAGCAAGATCCTACTGAAGATTTTCCAAAAATGGTTGGAACAGCACACCAACACAGAACTGCCAGAAGTGCATGCTGGGTTTAGAAGAGGTCATGGTACTAGGGACATCATAGTTAACATTAGATGGATCTTAGCTGAAAGCAGAGAGTACCAGAAGAATGTCTGTGTTTCATTGACTACACAAAGACATTTGACTGTGTGGATTGCAACAAATTGTGGCTAACATTGAGAAGATGGGAAACCCAGAACACTTGACTGTGCTCATGCAAAACCTATGCTTGGATCAGGAAGAAGTATTTGTCAGAGCAGGGAAACACAGCATGGTTCAAAAGACGGAAAGGAGTGCATCAGAGATGCATCCTGTCTCTATACTTACTCAACTTGTGCAATAAATCATCTGGTAGGCTGGACTTTAAGAGAAGGAATATGGCATCAGAATTTGAGGAAGACTCATCAACAATCTTCATTTTCATATGACACAATCTTGCTTGCTGAAACAAGAAGGACCTGAGGCATTTGCTGCAAAAAGTCAAGGACTGCTGTCTTCAATATGGATTGAAGTTCAGCAGGAAGAAAACAAAGATTCTCACATGGGGCCAATTGGCAGCACCCTGATAGATAGAGAAGAAATTGAGATTGTTCATAACTTCAGCTTTCTTGTCTCCACAATCAACACTCTTTGAAATCAAGCAGTCAGGAAATCAAAAGACAAATTGCATTAGGGAAGTCTGCTGTCAGGGACCTCTCCATAGTGCTGAAAAGCAACAATGTCAGTCTAGAGAGTAAGGTGTTGATCCAAACCACAATCTTTGTAACAACTTATAAGTTGGTAATAACCTCATCAGAGAGCTAGACAATGACTAAGGATGACAGAAGAAGAACTGATGCCTTTGAGTTTGTGTGTTGAAAAAGAGTATTGAATATAATGTGGACTGTCAAGAGAAAAAACCGGTCTGTCCTGGAGAGAGTGAAGCCAAGTTGCTTCTTGGAGGCAAAGATTTTGAAACTCTGTCTCACATACTTTGAACACATGGCTGGGAGGGACCAGTCCTTGAAGAAAGACAGCATACTTGGAAGGGTGGAGGGACAACACAGGACAGGAAGACCCCAGATGAGATGGATTGACATGGTAACTGGGAAAATGGAGCAGGTGAATCTGAGACAGTGTGGTGGGCTCACAATAGGGCAGGGTTCACAGCCATCGCACATAGGCTCGCTATGATTTGCAGGCAACTCAATGGCACATAACAACAACAACAACAACAACAGTCTAAACACTAAAGAATGACCCATGTGCACAGGCTCACAGCGGACCAACCACTGCTGCTTGGTCTTGGGCTGCTAAAGCTCTATAGAAATGGAGATAGAGCAACTGAAGGTGTCCAATTCTTCCTTGACTCCCCACCCCTAAAAGAAAGCCAGTGTCTACTGTTTAAATTTAAGGGTGAAGTTTTATCCTACGTAAAGTTGAAATGAAATCCACTGCCATGGAGCCAATTCTGACTCATGGAGGGCTCCATCAATTTCCTGGGATGTAAGTCTTTACTGGAGAAGACTGCCCTTCTGTCCTCCACCGAGAGACTGCAAAGTCTGACCTGCTGACATGTAGCAGCATGACATTTAGTGTAGTACCACCAGGGACCTAGAGAAGCTGGATTTCCACCTGCCTTTAGAATTACTGAGGAAATGGCACACACACACACACAAGAAATGGCAGCAGAATTAACGTCTCTTCACTAATACCTAAAGAAACACCAATGGAGTTGTGTGTATAATCAGCCACTGGAAAGTCAGTGGCTGGACTTTACCAGGCACCCTTAGGGAGAAGAGACAAATGGATAGTCTTGTCCTGTAAAGATTTACAGTCTCAGAAACCCAGTGAAGGGTCATTATGAGCTGCAATCGATTCCACGACTATGGGGTTGTTAGTAACTAAGGAGCACTAGCAGGCTAAGTGTTGGACTGCTGACTGAAATATCAGTAACTTGAACTCACCAGCTGCTTTAAGGAAGCAAAGTGCACAGTCTCCTCCTATTAAGTTTCACAACTTGAATCAGCTTGAGGGCAGTTGATTTGCTTCGATTTTACTACTACCTAGACAAACAGATATTCTAGAGGTGAACTTTAATAAAGGAAATAAGAAAAGACTCCCAACCGCACTTGTGTTAAGTTTGGAATCGTTTTGCATAGACACAAATGCAGGATGAGGATAGAAGTAAGAGAGACTAAGAAGACTTTTTCAAGAAAAGCTATGTCCAGCTCAGTGAATAAGCTGCAAAGAGAGAATGAAGAGATGGTTTTGTAACCCAGAAGGTTTGTTCTTACCCAGCCAGATGCTCTTCCGAAAATAGGAAGCAGCATGAGGAATGAGTAAGGGCAGAAACCAAGGGGTCCTGGTGGAGGGTCCTGGTGGAGGGTGTTGACTGCTAACTACAAGGTCAATGGTTCAAACTCAGTCAATCAGCAGGAGAAGGATTTTATTTCTGTAAAGATTAAAGCCTTGAATACCTAATGGGTCCCTCTACTCTGTTTATAGTTGAAAGAGAATCCATGTGGTGGGTTTGGTTTGTATGGTTAATTGTGCCTCTGAAGCATAATTCCTGTCTGTTTACAAGGTAGTCCCACAAGTGTTTTGTGGCAGACCAATCAGATCAGTAACTGCTCCTAAAATTTAGGAGAAAGGTCTACAGAATCCTAGGTGAGGAGAAAATCCGCCATTTCCCTACCAAGTGGTCCAGGAGCATAGAATACTGGGACATTCTAGAAAAGAGATCTAGATCAATACCAGGCCAGAGGGAGCTAGGATTCCAGAGCCCAACTCCACATACACTTTATAATCAGCCCCTTGGGTTAGGAATGAGAGCCGAGAGCTCCCCTGTGTCTTCAAGTCAAACTTCTCAGGCATAAGGAACAAGTACACATGATTTTTATTTTATTTTTAGGATTGAGGAATTTATTTTCAAATTAAGTACTGTACAAATGAAATAAATCATTTTCTATAATCTACACTATTTTTTATTTAACCTTACTTAGTGTAAGAAAAGGCTCAAAACCTTTCACTTGATTTAAACAGCCCAAATATCCAACCGCAAGTTGAATGGATTGAGAAATTATGGAATGATGGAATACTACATCACATGGAGGTGAAATGTTCTTGAAAATCACTGCCTAACTTGGGAGGGACAGGAAAGCATTATGCTAAATGAACTAACTCAATCCCATAAGGACAAAGACTGTATGTGACCATTATAAAAATTTTCTATTTTTAGTTTAGTTCTATTTTAGTTTTCTACTAGTAAAACAGGTATGAGGATCCAAGGGGGGAGGGTAGGAGCAGAAGGGTGAGAATGGGCAGGTGCATAATCACAGGGTGGCACAATTTGATGGATAGAGGGAAGAGTGGGTAAAGGATTATAAAGATCCAGTGTGAAAAGCAATGTATATGAACTTTGTAAGCAAACCAGCATAAAAGAAAAAATTTATTTTAAAAATACCCAACAAAGAAAACCAAAACATTTCCCATGATTTAAAAACAGCACGTGCAGAAGATAAAGGTGATCGTGATGAGCAATTTATTATGTTTATTACAATGGTTCAATCATTTAAAACTGAGAGCAAATTTACATAACATTAAAGGATCAATGTAAATTGTCTTTAAATTGGCATTTTTAACCTGGAGAATTATTATTCCAGGAACCCATGTTGCTTGCTAACCTCAACTGGCAGTTTAATTTTCTTTTCTTGAATTTCTTTTCATCTTAATATTTTCTCTCTTTCTCTTCTGTTCATTTATACTTATTTCATGATTGTTGTTGCCACCATGTGCCATTAAGTCATATATTCTATGATTTTTGTTGTTGTGTACCATTGACTTGAAACCAACCCAAAGCTAACCCTCTAGTGGGTTTTTAGAAACAGTAAATCTCATAGGAGGATATTGTCCATCCTTCTCCCATGGAGCAGCTGGTGGGTTCAAACTGTGGGCCTTTGGGATTGCAGTTTAGTTTTTTAGCACTAGGCCACCAGAGTTCTCTAGAATAGAAAACAGAATTTTCCATATGTGGTATTAGCTTAAAGTTGGATTTTTTTATCCATTTCCTTAGCCCTTTCTAGTCTCCAGCTACCTTAACTGCAGACTCATGATCTTGCAAATCATCAACAGCTATAAGACTAAGATAAGAGAGAGCACTTGCCACACTGGACAGCAAGACTTGAGGGAGACTGGAGCAAGACTCTGGTAAGTATAAGATCCTGGCGATGGTGGTAGAGAGACTGTGGTATTGCTGTGGAGAAACTGAAGAACTGTTTTGCAGTTCACAAATGCTTTCTGTCTCATTTATATTTCACTTTCATTGTAATCTCTGCATGCAGATGGTTAAGTGTCTACTAACCAAAATGGT
Organism: Elephantulus edwardii; assembly: GCF_000299155.1. NCBI lineage: Eukaryota > Metazoa > Chordata > Mammalia > Macroscelidea > Macroscelididae > Elephantulus > Elephantulus edwardii. The sequence continues at coordinate 526,040 of NW_006400005.1, forward strand.
CAACGGTTAGCATCTACTCAGAGGTACCTTGGAAGAAAGACTTGACAATCAACTTAAAAAAGATAATAGTCCTTGAAAGCCCTGTGGAACATAGATCTACTCTGACACACATTAGGTCAAAATTAGCTTGGCAGTAAATGGTTCTGGTTAATCCCCATAACCTTTGTTGTTTCCCCTCTCTCACCAGAAAACACCACCCCAATGCCCGTGGTTTGGTTAAGGAAGCTTAGTCTCCTCTCTTGCTGCATTAGAGGAAATAAAGTTTAAAGGCCATGCTTAATTTGGACAAGAATTGCAAGATTGTGAAACCGTAAGATTGTCTTTAGTTCTGATAAATTGCTAGACAGCTTTACAGAACTTACTGAAAGCTCTTACACAGTCCCAGTTTGTCAAATCGTTGTTGTTGCTGTTGTGTACCATCGGGTAGGAACTGACTCATAGCTAACCCTCCAGAAGATTTCCAGAGGTGGTAAATCACATGGAAGGAGAATGCACATCTTTCAGAGCACCTGGTAGATTTGAACCATGTACTTTTGGATTGACATTGCAATTCCTTACCACTAAGTCACCAAAATTCCATCACATCTATAGGACACAGATTGAAATTACCCAAGGGAAGAAGTGCATAGGGAAGAATCCAGGAATAGTTCAAACATAAAGTTTCTAGTTGTCCTTTCTCTGAGGAGTCATGGACAATGTTACTTACCCAACATCAATATGTGATGATGTTGTTGTTAAGTGTCATTAATTTGGCTTCTATCCATAGTGACCACTATCTACAACAGAACAAAAATCTGCCAGATGTTCTCATTCCATGGAGTAATTCCAACTAAGGACATGAACTCAAGCTATGATGCCTACAGTTTGGACTGAGGCTCAGTCACATAAACCTGGTTGGCTGCCCAAGTGGTTGATCTCAGTCTTCAGCCCCTTGAGAGGCTGAGATGGTACTGTATAACACAAAGCCCTTACCCTACGTCACATTTCGGATTTGGTTCAAAGTCCCTAGGTAAATGAAAACACTTAGATCTGGTAGGACATTCCAGGAGGTTAGTGATTATTTTACAAATGCTACAAAGAGTAACAGCATTTGAGGTGTCAAGTCACATAATTGGCATCACACCTCATCCCATTCTGTCTTGTCTTTCCCATCTCATTCCAGTTCCTTAAAAGAATGTCATCCAAACTAACCAACAAAATAATAGTCAAGCCAAATAATTGTCATTGAGTTGATTCCAACTTGTAGCAACACTATAGGTTAGAGTTTCTATGCCTATAAATCCACACTGCTTTGTGGCTAGTGAGCTCAGATCTGTTGTTTAGAATCTGAACGCTTTAACTCTTGTGTAATGGGGGGCTTCTAGAAGATGCTGAGTCTATCCCAATTTAGGTTCTGAATTTTCCTGGAAATTCATAGTAATTGCACATAATGTAATTTCTCAAGGAGTATAACTTAAAACTTTTTATGAATTAAAAGTTCTGCTGAGAAAAAAGAAATTGGGTTCATATGTACCAAAAGACAAGGTAGGAAATGTGTAAGTCCGTGTCTAATAAAAGCATGTTTCTGTCTCAGCAAAAGAGTGAATTCATTATAAAATGTATCTAAAGGCGTAGCTCCCACTATTGTGTCATTAATCTTTAGAATCTGTTCAACTTGGCATTGTTAGCTACTTAGAACAAATAAGTATTCTTACGTGCTATATAAAATAGAAAATGAACTCAACATCATGTCACTGGAAGTACTGCTACCACAACCTGTTCACTTGTGAAGATGCATCACAGACTGTGATTCTGACTAATTGGAACACCAGGGAATTCAACCAGTTGGAACCCACAATGCTCCATCACTCCCTGGTCACCACACATATGCCAGTTTTCAGAACTCAGGAGCTATAAAGTGGAATAAGAATTAATTTTACACTGCATAAGCAATATGGGTTGACAAAAAAGGTGAATTGCTTGTGGTTATGAAAAATATGAAAAAGAAAATAAAATTTATACATTCTACTGCATATCTAAGTCTGGGAGAAAATATGACAAAACGAAATATATTAGTTTTGCAAAAGTAAAAAAGAGGACAAAAATCTGAAAGGCTGCACATTCCTCTTATATGACTCAAAACCACATTGTTTTCTTCATTTCTTATAATTTGTCTGTAGTTGATAATATATACACTAGTATAGACAGCAATTAAATAATTTTTGCATGTACAATTCAGGGACATGTACTAAATTCCTCAAAGGGTGCAACTGTGTTCATCCTCCTTCTCTGATCTGTTCCTTTCTCATTTATGTAAACTCATTGTCCCCTAAATTTCTTATCTAATTTTTTGAGTTGTTATTTCTTGTTTGATGCTATACAGATAATTTTTAAAAGGACAGAATACTCAAGGTAGGCAGTCTTTACTAGTATTGAACAATATTATTGATATCACATGCAAGAAAGATTCTGCTGAAGATTATGCAAAAACAACTGGAACTGCCAGAAAGAAGTGCACGCGGGGTTAAGAAGAGGTAGTGGTACTAGGAATATTAAAGCTAATGTCAAGTGGATCTTGGCTGAAAACAGAGTACGAGAGGAATGTCTATCTGTGTTTTATTGACTATGCAAAAGCATTTGATGTGTGGATCACAACAAACTGTGGCTGACTCTGAGAAGAGTGAGAATTCCAGAACACGTGATTGTGCTTATGTGAAACCTATATGTGGACCAGGAGGCAGTCATCAGAACAGAACAAGGAAAGACTGAATGGTTCATAATTGGGAAGGGTTGTATACCAGGGATGTGTCCTATCTCCATATCCTTTAAATCTGTATGTGGAACAGATTATCCGGGAGGCTGGGCTCTACGAGGAGAAATGTGACATGAGCATTGGAGGTGGACTCATCAACAATCTGCGTTATGTAGATGATATAACCCTGTTTGCTGAAACTGAGGAGGACCTAAAGCATTTGCTTCAAAAGGTCAAGGACTTGTAGCCTTCAATACGGATTGAAGCGCAATGTCAAGATACAAAGTTTCTCACCACTGGGCCGATTGACAGCATCATGATGGATGGTGAAGAGATTGAGATTGTTAACAGCTTTAGAGTGCTTGGCTCTACAATCAACACTCCTGGTACCAGCAGCCAGGAAATCAAAAGACTAATTGCATTGGGGAAAGTCTGCTGTCAGAGACCTCTCCAAAGCACTGAAGAACAATGATACCAGTCTGGAGACTAAGGTGAGCCTGATACAGGCCATGGTCTTTGTCATTACTTGCTACATCAGAGAGCTGGACAATGACTAGGGATGATAGAAGGACAATTGATGCCTTTGAGCTGTGGTGCTGGAGAAGAGAATTGAATATACTATGGGCTGCTAGGAAAACAAACAAGTTCATCCTAGAGAGAGACCAGGCTGCTCCCTGGGAGACAAGGATTCTGAAGTTTCATCTGACATACTTTGGACATGTTGAAAGGCAGGACCAGTCCTTGAAGAGGGAAGTCATGCTTGGGAGGAGGACAGCACAAGAAAAGAAGACCCTTGAAGAGATGGATTGATTCAGTGACTGGGGTAATGGGGCTAGGTGTGTAGGAGACAATACGATTGGCACAGGATAGAGCAGGGTTTATGGCTGTTGTATATAGGGTCGCTATGAGTCGCAAGTGACTCGATAGCACATAAGAACAACAGCAACAACAATGTAGGTGAAAGGTGGAGGAGGGTCCGTGAAAGAGAGGAAGACCGTTGATGAGATGGATTGACAAAGTGACTGCATCAGAGGGCTCAGGTATGTCAGAGATGAAGAGGATGGCACAGGATAGGACAGAATTTAGGTCTGTTGTTCATAGGGTAGCTATGAGTTGTACTTGACTCGGCAGCACCCAACAACAACTATAGCCCAACAACAACAACAACAACAACCCCAGAGGAGGCAGTTCTCAGGTGGTTCAAAATCACTATTGGCTCCACAGGAGGAAGATGGGCAATCTCATCTCTTAAAATTTACAACCTCTGAAACAAAGTCTTCTGAAAGGCCACCTATGAGTTGGTTTTGACTTGATGGCAATGGGTTTTAAGTTTTTTCATTAGGAAATCTAATCATGCAGTGACTAAGATGTGGCTGCTAAAGAAAAATCAATAGTTTGAACCTACCATCCACACTGAGGGAGAAAAATGAGGTAGTCAGCTTTAATGAAGACTTCAAGCCTTGAAAACACTACTGGGCAGTCCTACTCTGTCTTATAGAGTCATTTTGAGTCAGAACTGACCCAGTGGAAGTGGGTTTAGTTTTTTGGTCTCATGATTTGACTTTAAGAAGTCTCATGGGATATTTTTTTTTTTAAATTTTAAGATTATCTCAGAGTAATAGTTTCAGGAGTTCATCCAACCTCTGTGGATCCAGAAACATCTGGATTCTATGCGAATTATACATTTACCCTCTTTGATTAGGATTCTTTGATACAATATTTGATCAGAACATTCGGCAAAGATGGTGAGGCAACATCCAGCCTCATTAACTTTTAAAAAAGAATTTAAAAAGAAGTAAACGCATAATTAGGATAAAACCTTCAAACAACAGCAAAAGACAGAAAGTCAGTGTTTCTAGATCTTTTACTTCTATGTCTCACAGCCATCAGCATTCCCACTCCTCAAGAAGTTAAGTACTGGGAGTTCTGGTGGTGCAACACATAGCAAGTTCCACTGCTAATCCAAAGATCTAGCGACTCCATTGGCTAAAATCTACCAGCAGCTCTAGAAGAGAAAGATGAACAGTCTCCTTCCATTATGATTTACAGCCTCAGAAACTGATGGAGGCTCACTGTGAATTGGAACCAACTCATTTGTTGTTGTTAGGTGCCAATATGAGTATGACTCCTGGCAACTGTATGAACAACATGCCTGAAACCTGTCCTATCCTGTGCCATCCTCACAATCTTCGACACAATTGAGCCCATTGCTGCAGTCACTGTCAATCCACCTGGTTGAGGTTCTTCCTCTCATTCACTGCCCTCCACCTTCCCAAGTATGATGTCCCTCTCTAATGAATGGCCTTTTCTAGCAACATGTCCAAAGTACATGACATCTGAGGTTTAATCATCTTTGCCTCCAAGGAGCACTCTGGCTGCACCTTCTCCATGACATATCTGCTATTTTGGCAGTCTATTGGTTAGTCAGTACTATTCTTCAATATCATATCTCAAAATAATCAATTCTTCTGTCATCCTTATTCACTATCCAGCTCTCAGAAGCATAGCAAGGGACTGACAAGATCATGGCCTGAATCAGGCAAACCTTAGTCCTCAAACTAACATCATTGCTCTTCAATAATTTGGAGAGGTCCCACATTGCAGATTTTCCCAATGCATACATCTCCTGATCTCCGGACTGCTGGTCCCAAATATACTGATTGTGGATCCAAGTAAAATGAAGTTGTTGATAGTTTCAATTTCTTCCCCATCTATCAAGATGTTTCCTATGGGACCAAGTGGTGAGAATTTTTGTTTTCTTGACATTCAGATGCAATCCATACTGAATTCTTTGGTCTTCGGTAGCAAGCTTTTCAAGTCTTCCTCACTTACAGCAAATGAGGTTGTGTCATCTGTATAATGAAGGTTATTGATGAGCTGCTTCTTATCCTGTTGCCCACTCTTCTTCATGGAGTCCAGCTTTTTGAATAATTTGCTTAGCATACAGATTGAATAGGTGTGGAGAAAGGATACAACTTTGACACACTCCACTCTTAGCTTTAAACCATACAGTGTTCCTTGCTATGTTTGCCCAATGACCTCAGTCTAGGTATAGGTTTCACATGAGCACAATTAAGTGTTCTGGGATTCCCATTCTTCTCAATATCAGCCACAACTTGTTATTATCCACACAGTCATATGCCTTTGCATAGTCAAGAAAGGACAAATAGTTGTTTCTCCAGTATTCTTTGCTTTTAGTCAGCTTGTTAGCTATGAATAAATGAGTACTAACTACTGTTTCATTTATTAATTTATTATGTATCCATAACAACTGAAATAAGCCTTTAGACTAATCCAAATATTTGAGTTACATCCACCAAAATCTATCTTTACTTCAAGTCAAGCCATCAGAAAGCAATTAACACAAGTTGCATTTACTTTCCCTACATGTATTTGCTTTTGTCATGGTGCACTTGGCCCTAAAGCAATCAGCTTATCCAGAGTGTCATTATAAGGGAGACCCAGGAGATTGTGGCCATGTTTGTTCTAGGACTGTTGTTGAGAATCTTGCTCATTCCTTCTCACCATTCTCTCAGAGAATACCTGTGGGAAAAATTTGTTTCTCTTCTCTCTGGATGGGCCTGGCTGCCCTTCTCTGGATTTGCTTTATTCTAAAGGCCTATTTCAGTTGCTATGACTATAAAACAAATTACCATAAAACTCTGTGGAGTAAAAGAATCATGTCTTTTGCTTATAAGTTCTGTGGACTTGAGGTTTGAACAGAGCCAGCGGGGTGGTTTTTCTCTGCTGAGATTTTAGGTTGGAGCTGTTGTCTGGAGCACTTAGATGTGGCTTCTCTAGTTGGCCTGAACTGCCTCACACATTGTGACTATATTCCAGGGACCAGCATTCGGAGAGAGGTCTGGGTCAAAGGTGTATCATCTTTATTGACTTAACTATGGAGGTCATATAGGACTGCTCCTGTATGTTGAGGCAGATACAGTCATTTGCCTGGCGTATGGGCAAGTAAATGGATTCTACATCTTGCTAGAAACTTCTTGGGAAATATGAGAAACTGAGAATATTGTCCAGTTTTGGAAAATAGAACTGGCAACTCTCTGACATGTGGTCTACTTTACACACTAATTATTTAGAAATTGTAGAGGCAAATTTGTGACCCACTTTAAGTGAGGCTACAGAACTTCATGTCACCTATTAGGAGTTTTAACCTCAGTTTGATCCCTTTATTTTTTTCTTTGCTTCGTCTTCTGCCTCGATTTTCAATTTATTCTTTCTTGTCTTATATCTCTCAATCACTGCAAATAGTTGTTGTTTTTTTTTTGAAAAGTAAGATATAAATTAACTATAGTGCGTATTCAGAAAAAACCTATATCTAATTACTCAAATAGTTTTAAAGAGAAAAAACAGAAACATGGCATTTAGGAATCAAATCCCAGCAAATAACTATGATAGCCAATTTTAATCTTCACTTATATCAATTTAGGATGGAACCCAGGAGAGTAATTCATCTTTTCAAGTCAATTTTCTGATCTCTACAACGAAGTAGTTTGATTTATTATACTGGAAAATATGTTAAATAAGTGAATTCATTTCATAATTTTTCTGCAGTTTGGAAATATGAATCTCAAATCATTCTGCTATACTCATTTCATCTCCTAAAAATGTTTTGTATTGTGTTACTTTAAAAAGTAACATTCTATGAAAAGATGGGCTTAGAATTTATTAAAATTCTTGGCTTAACTTTTTACAAAGAAGGTAATGCTATTTAATTTTTTAATGAAGCAATTATGTAGCTTCCTATTTTTTCCACTAGTGATGAGATATTGTATGATTTTCTGACGGCATAATTAACATTTTATTTGACACATTTATATTAAGAATTCCTTATCTATGAGGAGCAATGCATTTTATTAAATATGCCATCTACCATATCAGACTTTTATAATCAAATTCCATTTTGCTTCCTTTGTTTACTGTGCTACTATTGGATTGAAAAACCAATTTACCCCACTGTATGTAAATTGATTATTTCATGACAAGATAGCCTCTATAACTATTAAACATAAAATTTTCCATAATTCAGTCACACTTAGATCAGAAAGCTAAGATGCAATTATTCTTCTAGAGGGTTTAATTATCAGTTTTGTGATTGTTTCTTGTCAATATAAGTAGAAATTCATAGCACTCAAATGATGCAAAATAGATGAGTTCTTGAAAATAATGAAAAAATATATATGTGAAACACCAAAACTTTTCTTTCCTTCCTGTAAGAATTGGGATTAATAATTTAGTGTTTAACTGATCTTTTTGGATGGATTTTAAGAGAACTGAATTATGTCTTTTACAAAAAATTAGAGCAACAATCTCATGACTATCTAATAACTACCGTAACACATCAAATCACAGTTTTCTTCAATATCTTTGGCTTTCCTACCTTGTTTTTTGTTTCTGTTGCCCTAAGATGTCCTCCATCTATACTATACTCCATCTATATCTATATCTATATGCTGTACTTTCTTATTGGAAGAGTACCCAGATTTCAAAGTCTAGGTAAAATGGTTAAGAGTCTGGTGACACCGTGGTTAAAAGTGTTTAACTATAACCGAAAGTATGGCTGTTCCAACCTACGTGGCAGATCTATGTGAAAAAGCCATGGCAATCTGCTCCTATAAAGTGTACATCCAGGAGAATCGTATGGGGCCATTCTTTTATGTTACATAGGGTCACTGTGAGACAAAATTAACTGGACACACTCCTAAACAGCAACAACACCTCCGATATCAACAATTCCAGGGTATTTTCTACTTCCTCTGAGTTGAAATTTCTCCTTCCCTCTGTACTTTAGTTTCTTTAGCATCTCTTTGCCTTTGTACTTTATATTTGTCATTTCCCACAGGCTCCTTCCAACTTTCCCCTATTGAATGAGTTCCTAATAGTATATGCTCTGGTTCCCATACCACCACCAACAGAAAGAGAGAGAGAGAGAGAGAGAGAGAGAGAGAGAGAGAGAGAGAGAGAGACTAACATAAAGAGAGTGCGTGCGAGCAACTGGACCAGGGCTCTGCACATAGAACTGAATTGTAAACTGAAGTTCTTTTTGCTTGAAAATTGGAAAGAAAAATATGTAACCCCAAAGCACAAGAATAGGTCCTATCAGCCTATGAGCTTCCTTTGTCTCACTGTGTATGTGTTTGCTCTAAATAGCTTTCGAATATTTTTCTTCCTTCTACTATACCCACCTGTATTATAATGCAATATTTCATATTCCAATAACAATCCTTTTTATCCCCCTCTAAATATATATAAAAGCAAAAATTGACTCAGAAAAATCAGGTATGTTTGACTGATAGTCACAACTCAACCTGCAGAGAAGAATCCTCAATACCCATCCATCCAACATTGCTCATATTCTCTTTAAATTTTCTGAACAAATCACTGTGGGTTTCATTTCAGCAGGAAACCATATGTACAATGAAAACCATTTCACCGTCATGCCAGCCACAGCAACGTTCAGACCTGGATGAGACTCGTTCAGTTTATGAACTAGCACAACTTAGGTATTATTTCTTAGCCCTCACATTTTTTCTTTTTTTCAGATGGGCAAACTGAGGCCTAGGGAACTTTAGAGGACTAGTTCAAGGTCACCTAGCCAGATAGTGATAGAATTGTACTCCAGTCCCTGGTCTTTCAGACACTGTTCAATTGAACCTATCTCTTTCTTCTCCTAATACATCAAACTGCAGGTCTGAAGGCAGCACAGATGTGCTCACTGGCTTCTCATAAAGGCGTACCCTTTGTGGTTTCTTTAGTGACTTCCTCAATCATTGCATTGCTGCTGAAAGTCTGATCCAAAGAGAATATGGCTTATAGTTCCTTTTTATGTGAAAGAGATTGCCAAACTCTTCATATTTCAAAGACATGGTAAAGCATTTTAAGTAATAAAGTTTTAGAACATTTTCTTTAGGTATCACCTTGTTGAGTTATATTTGGGAGCTCTGGTGGCCTCGTCCGTAGGCTGCACCCCTGTAAAGTCCAGTCTACCCATGATTCTGTGAGAAAAAGATGGGAAATATCCTCTAAGGGCATGATTTACAGCCTCCTCAAAATCAACAAGAGACTCAGCTAGGAGTCAGTTCTGACTCGACAGCAATGAGTTGTTGGTGGTGGGTGCTGTTGACTCAAGTACTACTCATAGTGACCCTTTGAACAAAAGATCTGAACGCTGTCCTGTCCCATATCTTCTTTATCCTCTGTGACACACTTAAGCCCACTGCTGCAGTTATTTACGGCATCAATCTATCATGTTAAGGGGTGTCCTGTCTTTTGTTGACCCTCAACTTTTCCAAGCACAATGTCTCTTTCTTCCTAACAACATGTATAGCTTCTTTCCTGTGTGGTATTTCTGAAGTTGGCTAGACTTTATGATATAACAGCTAAACCAGTACCTACTACTAACATATTCACCCTCCAGTTAAGTATCTAAGAAAATTACAGCTGCCTTACAAAATGTGTCTGTCTAATTTGGTTTGCTCTGCCATCCCTTGTAATGATGAGAGTGAAAAAATTTCTGGCTAAAATCTGAGTATTTTTGGCTAAATGCAAAAGTTGACTGTGCCCAGAGTCTCCTGCTTTTGTCTAAGTGAATTACTGGAGCACCTGGATAGCATAAAAAAGTCATATTAATCCTCATACACACACAAATCCTCTTGAATACATATGAATCACAATTTGGGATACAACCCTGATTGCTGAAACTGAGGAGGACCTGAAGCACCTGCTGCAGAGGGTCAAGGACTTCAGCTTCCAATATGGATTGAGACTCATTGTCAAGAAGACAAAGATTCTCACCACTGGGCCAATTGGCAGCATCAGGATAGATGGTGAAAAGATTGAGATTGTTCACAGCTTCAGTTTGCTTGGCTCCACAGTCAAAATTCTCAGCACCAGCAGCCAGGAGATTAGAAGATGTATTGCCATGGGAAAGTCTGCTGTTAGGGACCTCTCCAGGGTACTGAAGAGCAATGGTGTCTCTTTGGAGACTAAGGTGTGTCTGCTACAGGCCATGGTCTTTGCAATCACTTGTTATGCGTAAGAGAGTTGGACAGTGACTAAGGAGGATAGAAGGAGAATTGATGCCTTTGAGCTTTGGTGCTGGAGAAGAATATTGAGAGTACAACACGGATTGCTAGGAAAGCAAACAGATTCATCCTGGAAAGGGTCAAACCAGGTTGCTCCTTGGAGGCAAGGATTCTAAGGCTCCGTCTAACATACTTTGGACATGTTGCAAGGAGGGACAGGTTCTTGGAGAAAGACATCATGCTTGGTAGGGTGGAGGGACAGCACAGAAGGGGAAGGGACAGCACCTATGAGGTGGATTGATTCAGTCATTGGGGTAATCGGGATGGGTGTATCAGAGATGGTGCGATTGGCACAGGACAGAGCAGAGTTTAGGGCTATTGTACCTAGGGTCACTATGAGTCGCAAGCAACTCAACGGCACATAACAACACCAACCAGTCCTTGGTGACTGCTGCAACAGGCTCTAGTTTCTCAGGATGTGTAAGGATGGCACGGGATAGGACAGGGTTCAGATCTATTGTTCTTGTGGTCCCTATGAGTTGCATTCGACTCAATGACACCTAACAACAACAATAACAAAAGCAACAGCAGCAACAATAACAACAACCAGTCCTCAATGAGTCACTGAACGGCAAAAACAGGGATGTGAAAGGTTGGCAGTTCCAAACTACCCAGATAGGAAAACTACCCAGCATTTTCATGCATTTCTTCACAATCACAAGAACATGGAACAACCCAAATGTCCAACCACAATCGAATGGATCAAGAAATTGTGGTACATTCACATGATGGAATACTATGCAGCATCCAGCAGCAAAGATTTTGAAAAACACTGCATACCTTGGGAGAGACTGGAGAGCATTATGCTGACTGAACTAACTCAGTTTCATAAGGACAATTACAGCACAAGACCATTATTGTAAAAACAGAAAGATAACTAGTAAATTGTATATGGGGTGCAAGGAGGGGATGGCTGGGAGCAGAGAGATGAGGGTGGGCAGGAGGGGGCTGGAAATCACAGGGTTGCACAATTTGGTAGATGAAGAGACAGGGTAAAGGAAATGGGAAAGATCTAGCTCCCACTGGAAAGACAGGGTAATGGTGGGCATAGTTCAGTAGTGATTAATTTTATAAAACACAATGTATTGGAATGATTGCATAAAGCACAATGTGAATTAAGGAAAGTATGTATATGAATTTCTGTACGTAAATCAATATAAGATAAAAATGTAAAAAAAAACCCCAAACCCAAAAAACCTACCCAGCAGTCCCTCAGAAGAAAGCTTTGACAACCTGCTTTTGACAGGCCACAACTTTGCAAACCCTGTAGGGCACCAATCTGATCTGCAACCCAGGGATCACCATGAATTTGAATTATTGCCACAGTAATCGGCTTCGGTTTTGGCTACTGATCTGTGGGCATCATCAAGTAGTACAAACAGTTAATACTATGCTCGGCTACAGAGAGTTTGGAGGTTTTTTCCACCAGAAGGGTTTCAGAGAAAAGCCTGATTTACTACTGGAAAATTAGCCCCTGAAAGCCCCAGGACCTCATGACAATTGTATTTCCTAGTCTCTGGGAGAGACTCTGTTGCGGCATTTTCAGAATGTGAAGACATTCCCTTCGGTCCTGAATCTCTAGAATCATGACTCACATTAGATATTTAGCATGTACTTTAAAGCCGCTGTGTAGGCCTGGAGGACCTCCGTGACCCGCGAGGGAAGAGCTGGGAACAGAGTGTGTCCTTTGGGCCCAGTTACCTGTGCTGAGATACTCCTTCTCCCAGGAAACAGACAGAAAACCTTCCCCTAGTGCTGGAACTGAATATGGACTTCTGGTCTCTAAACTGTGAGAGCATAGCTTTCTGTTCCTTAAAACATAAAATAATTTATGGCAGATATATTATCGAATCAGAACTGACCCATAGCTGACAGTATTTAGATTGCCTTTAAGTCTCTTAACAGTCATATTCATTTGCTTGCTTTAGATGCTCCCGACTAGTCAATGACAGGGACTTAAAGGAAAGGAAAAATAGGAGCTGCTGTCTTCAGAGGGCACTTCTGGCTTGGGAGATTCTCCATCTTCTACCCTCAGTTTCCGGCTTATTTTACTGTATGACTTGTTTCTCTGTTTTTGCTTAGTACCTTTTGCATTCAAATTGGATTTTGGACCACAGTCCAGGATGATATCTGTTGCTCTCTAAGGAAGCTCTTTCTCACGTGTTTAAGAGCTTAACACCCGTAGCATGACTCGTGGAAGGATCAGCTCTGCAGCAGAGTTTACTTCCCCTGTCATTCTCAACATTGGCTCAGAAGCTATTAGAGTTTCTTCCTCATCAATTTCTACCACCCGCCTTTGTCCTCCAAGAAAGTGCAGTTGGCGGCCACCAGATCAGTTTGGGGAGGAACAATTACTGACTTATATGTGCCCTTCATGATTTCTGTAAGGCAAAGCTCTGACCTCAACTATCATCATGCGCTGGTGGCAAGAACCCCAGAACAATTCCTGTAAGATTTTAATTTGAAATACGTATCTCAATTTCTGCTCTTTTCCCCCTTCCAATGTATCCCCATCTACTCAAAATATTATTACAGAAAGCTCTTGTTGTTGTTAGGTACTTTGTTGAGTTGGAATGAACTCATAACTGACCCTCCAGAGGGTTTTCAGAAGCTCTAAGTCATATAGGAGATTACCCCTCTTTCTTCTACAGAGAAGCTAGGGTATTCACACCGCATGCCTTTGGTTTGGCAGGGCAATTACTTAGCACTAAGCCATCAGTTGTTGTTATGTGCTGTTGAGTTGCCTGCAACTCATAGAGACTCTATGCACAACAGCTCTGAGGCTTGCCCTGTCCTGAGCCAGTCTCACTGACTCTGACACACCCACTCCCATTGCCCTAGTCACTGTATCAATCCATCTCATCCAGGGTTTTCTCCTCCTGTACTGTCCCTCCACCCTTCCAAGCACGCTATACCTTCTCCAAGTTTCCCTCCCTCCTGGCCACATGCCCAAAGTGTGTGAGACGGAGCTTCAAAATCCTAACCTCCTAGGAGAAACTTAGTTTCATCATCTCCAAGAAAGATCTTATTGTTTTCTTGGCTGTCTATGGTATGTTCAAGATCCTTCTCCAGTGCCACAGCTCAAAGGCATCAATTCTTCTGTGATGTGGTCATTAGTCATTGTCCAGCTCTCTGATGCATAGCAAGTAATTGTGCAGACCGTGGCCTGGATCAGGTGCACCTTAGTCTCTAGACTGACATCGTTGTTTTTCAGGACTCTGGAAAAATCTCTGACAACAGATTTAGCTAATAAAAATCATCTTTTGATTTCCTGATTGCTGGTGCCAGTAGTATTGATTGTAGAGCCAACCAAGCTGTAACTGTTAACAATCTCAATTTCTTCCCTATCCATCTTGGTGTGGCCAGTTGGCCCAGTGGTGAGAATCTTTGTCTTCTTGATGCTGAACTTCAATCCATATTGAAGACTATAGTTCTTGACCCTCAGGAGCAAGCACTTCAGGTCCTCTCAGTTTCAGCGAACAAGGTTGTATCATCTGCATAATGTAGGCTGGAGTCTTTCTCCAATCCTGATGCCACACTCCTTATGATAAAGCCCAGCCTCCCAAAGGACCTATTCTGCATATAGATTGAAAAGGTATGGAGACAGGATATATCCCTGACACACTCCTTTCTTTATTTTGGACCATGCAGTGTTTCCCTGCTCTGTTCTGAGGACTGCTTCCTGGTTCAAGTATAGGTTTTGCAGAAGCACAATCAAGTTTTCTGGGATTCCAATTCTCCTCAAAGTTAACCACAATTTGTTGTGATCCATACAGTCAAATGCCTTTGCATAATTAATGAAACACAGATAGATATCCCTCTGGTACTCTTCGCTTTCTACCAAGATTTATCTGACATTGTCAATAACGACTCTATTGCCACAGCCTCTTCTAAACCCAGCTTGTATTTCTTGTAGTTCTCTGTAAATGTACTTGATCCAGTCATTTTTTAATAATCTTCAGTAGGATTTTGCTTGCATGTGATATGAGTGATATTGTATGATAATTTCCACACTGTCAGGTCACCTTTTTTTTTTAAATGTGAAGAAACATGGATATTTTCCAGTTAGTTGTCCTCCAGATTTCTTGGCACAACCTGGTGAGCATATAGGGCAGCATCTGTTTATTGAAATACATCAGTTGGTATTCCATCAATTCCTGAGGCTTTATTTTTTGCCAAGTCCTTCATAGCAGCTCCAAATTCCTCCTTCATCACCATTGCATCTTGATCATATGTTGTTTCTTGAAATTCTTCTGTGTCAGCCAATTCTTTTTGGCAAAGTGACTGTGTATACTTCTTCTACCTTTTTTTAATACTTCATGGATCATTCAATATTCTACCCATAGCATCCTTAAGCATTGCAACTAGAGGAGTGAATTTGTTCTTTAATTTCTTCAGCTTAAATGCTGGGCCACTTGATTTTCAAACTCCTTTGCACATTTCATTATAAGACTTTGTTTTCCTGTGCTGCCCTTTGAAAATCTTCTATTCTTCTCTTTGCTTTGGCTTCTCAGCATTCTAGTGCAATATTCAGAATCTCTTCTGACATCTATTTTGGGTTTTTCCTTCTTCTGTCTTTGTAATGATCACTTCCCCCCTCCAATATTCATAAGCACTTTATTAGAGATCTGGAAGGACAGTCAGAGACCCCTCAAAAACTGCCTGCCTGTCTGTGAGTATGTAATGATCTTTTGTATTTTTGTGGATGATATTTTTGATACCCTCCCATAGCTCATCTGGTTCATTAATATTCAAGGTCTCAAACCTGTTCCTGAGTTGGTTTTTAAATTCAGGTGGGACACACTCAAGGTAAAATTTTTATTCCTGTGGATTTTATTTTACCTTCTTTAGCTTTAATATGAACTTGTGTATGAGTAGTTGATGGTCTGTTCTACAATCAGTATCTGGCTTAGTTTTCACTGCTGGTATTGAACTTCTCCAATAATTCCTTTCACCGATGTAATAATTTTGATTCCTGTGCATGCCATTAGGTGAAATCCATGTGTATGGCTTGCATTTATGTTTCTTATAAAAGGTATTTACTGTGAATAAATCATTGATTGTGCAGAATTCTATCATTCTATCCCTGGCCTCATTTCTGTCACCAAGTCCATGTTTTGTGATTGCTAATCCTTCTTCCTGGTTCCCAACTTTTGCATTGCAGTCACTCATCATTATTAATGCAGCTTGGTTGCATGTTTGATTGATTTCTGACTGAAAAAGTTGGCAAAAATCATCTCTTTCCTCTTCTTTGTCTCTGATTGTTGGTGCATAAATTTGAATGATAATAGTATTAACAGGTCTTCCTTGTATGCATATTGATATTATCCTGTCACTCACAACATTGTATTTCAAGATGGATCTAGAAACAGCCTTTTTAACTATGAAAGTGACTTCATTTTTTCTTACCTTTTCTTCTCTGGTGTATTATGATTGTCCAAATCAAAGTGTCCCATGCCAATCCAGCTCATTTGCCAATGTGTCAATATTTATGCATTCCACTTCTTTATTAATGATGTCCAGTTTTTCTACATTCATGCTTCTCACATTCTAGACTCCAGTCATTAGTTTCTGCTTGCAATTGTTTCTCCTCCTTTGTGTTTCCAAATTTGAGGACTCAGCCTCAGTTGCCATATCTGTTATTCTGCTCTATGTGTGTTCTATTATATTTAGGGTTTTCGAAGGCCCGTTATATTTCGGAAATGGATGACCAATACTTCTTCCTAGTCTGTCTTAATTTGAGTGTGTAGTTTTGGAACAATATCTGACAGACAACGATATCAGTGCAACTAGCAAATGAAAAACACTTCCCCTCACAGAGATAACCATACATACTGTGTCTGTGTCCTCCCCTGAATATGTGTCTTGTCCCTTTTCTTTCCTTGAATATTAGCATCATTTATACTCCCTCCTACCACATCCAGCACCTCCTTCTTCCCAGAAACCCTTTGATATGATGGTTTAGGCCACAAGTTACTTCTGTGATGCCATGAATTGGTAGAATTCTATCAACAATGTTTTTTGATGGATTTTTTGCCATTTCTGGAATGGTTCACCTGCCTGTATTTGTCCTGTTTACATCATAATTAAAACATCTCAGTAAAATATGTTCAAATTTTGGGGTGTCTGTTTCTATGGATATCTAGTTTCCAACTCACCATCTGAGAGTGAATAAAGATGATAGAAGAATTGGTGCTTTTGAGTGATGGTGTTGGAGAAAAGCACTAATGATCCTATGAACTGCCAAGAGAGCACATATGTTTTGGAGAAGGGGCAGTCAGAGTGCTCCTTAGAGGAAAGGATGGTGAAAACCGGTCTCACATACTTTGGGCCTATTTTCCAAGGATGGGCCAGCCTTTGGAAAAGGACACCATGCTCAGAAAAATAGAGCATCCATGAAAGAAGGGAAGACCCTCAACAAAAGGAATTGGCTCAGTAACTGTAACAATAGGCTCAGGTGTGGCAGAGATGACAAGAATAGCATGGGATCTATCCAATATCAATAAAACAATGTATTCAAACTTCATAAAAAAACCAGTATAAAAATAATGAAAAAAAGAACATGGGGAAAAATTAAAAAAGCTCCAGCTCTAGGGTGTGTGTGTGTGTGTAAGAACAGCATAGGACAGTGCAAGGTTCAGATCTAGTGTTCATAGAGTCACTAGGAGTCGTGGTTGACTGGACAGCACCTCACAACAACGACAACAACATTTTGTGTGATGCAGTGGATAGCCCACTGCTCTGCCTTGGTCTCCAGAATCCTTACCCTTAATATCACAGCATAGAATCATACTGCTTGTAACATTCTAGTGAAAAGAAAAAAAAACCTCTGGAGGTTTGGTGGGTTAATTGTTGGACTGCTAACTGAGAAGGGGCCAGTTAGAACAGTCTCCCTGAGAGGAAGTTGGGCATCTGTTCCTGGTGATATCTAAAGACTTAGAAATCCAATGAGGCAGTTCTTCTCTGTCCTATAGGACCACTGTGAGTCAGAATTCACTTGATGGCAGTAAGTTTAGTTGTGTGTGTGGTGTTTTTTGTAAAAGAAAAAAAATTAATGAAGCCAATTTTTATAGAAGTGGGAGAAGGATGGGCAGTCTCCTCCTGTACAATTAACTGCCTCAGAAAACCTACTGGACGGTCAGCTATGGATTGGTTCCTATTGATGGCATACAACAACAACAATAACCATTTTTATACATGCACCTTATTATCATTATTTACATTGTACTAGTGTTGTGTCAGAATTAGTGAGACTGGCTCAGGACAGGGAAGGGTTCAGAGCTGCTGTACATAGGGTCACTATGGGTTACAGGTGCCACGTAACAGCAGCAAAAACAACAACATGTTATATTGGTATTTTTTATTTAAGCCTCTTGTTTAGAATCAACAAGACCTTGTGGAGAGACTTTGTATTTAACAGTCAACTGTTCTTATATTTTGGAGGAACATTATTCTAAGTGGTACAGCACCCATCTGTCAATTTGCGGTACTGAGGTAACCTGGGGTTAATGAGATATTGAACCTTGTGCCATTGGGGTATCAAATGCCATCATAGTTACCCATGGTTAACAGTGTTTGATGGAACTCCCAGTTTAAGACAGGTTTGGAAGCAGGAGTGGCATCCACTTCTTAAACAACATGCCTCTGGAAACTCTATGAACTTTGAGAAACAATGATAGTTATAGAAAGGCTTCAAGTCTTTTGTTCATAGGGTCTCTATGAATTATGCTTGACCCAAAACCAAAATGTGAGTTCTTTACTTTCATCCAGGATCAATTCGACATCAGTAATAATATCACTGGTTCCATGGCCTTTTCTAAATTCTGCTTGAACTTCAGGTGGTTCCCTATCTATGTACTGTCCTAGCCATTTTTTAATGATCTTCAGCAGTTTTTGCTTGCATGTGACATTAATGATATTGTTTAATAGTTTCCACGTTCAGTTGGATTACGTTTCTTGGGAATGCAAACAAATATGGACTTCTTCCACTCCATTGGCCAGTCTGTCCTCCAAATTTCCTGGCATAGACTAGTGAGCGCATCCAAGGCTACATCTGAAACAAGACAATTGATTTCACATTGCCAATGCCTTTAATGCAGCTTCCACTTCCTCCTTAATTACCCCTGGCTACCAGAAGGAATTGACTGACACAGAAAAATTTCA
Organism: Elephantulus edwardii; assembly: GCF_000299155.1. NCBI lineage: Eukaryota > Metazoa > Chordata > Mammalia > Macroscelidea > Macroscelididae > Elephantulus > Elephantulus edwardii. Next base: position 545,033 of record NW_006400005.1, read on the forward strand.
TGAAATAACGTATGAAGTGATGAAGGAGGAAGTTCAAGTTGCTCTGAAAGATTTGGCAAAAAAACAAGGCTCCAGGAGTTGATGGCATACCAATTGACATATTTCAGAAAACAGATGCTGCTCTGGATGTGCCCACTAAGTTGTGCCAAGAAATCTGGAGTACAGCCAGCTGGCCAACTGACTGGAAGAGATCAATATTTGTTCCCATTCCCAAGAAAGGTGATCCAACAGAGTGTGGAAATGATAGAACAATATCCTTAATATCACATGCAAGCAAGATTCTGCCAAAAATTATAAAAAAATGACTAGAGCAACACGTCAACAGACAACCGCTAGATGTGCAGGCTGGGTTCAGAAGAGGTCATGGTACTAGAGAGATTATAACTAAAGTTAGATGGATCTTGCCAGAAAGCAGAGAATATCAGAGGAATGTCTATCTGGGCTTTATTGACTATGCAAAGGCTTTTGACTGTGTGGATCACAACAAGCTATAGCTGACTCTGAGAAGAATGGGAATCCCAGAACATTTGATTGTGCTAATGCGAGAGCTATACTTGGACCAAGAGGCAGTCATCAGAACAGAGATAGGAGACACTACATGGTTCAAAATCAATAAGGGGGTTAGCCAAGGATGTATTCTGTCTCCATACCATTTCAAATTGTATGCAGAACAGATCATTCAGGACACTGGGCTGTACAAGGAGGAACGTGACAGCAGGATTAATGGAAGACTCACCAACAACCTGCGTTATGCAGATGACACAACACTGCTTGCTGAAACTGAGGAGGACCTGAAGAGCTTGCTACAGAAGGTCAAGGACTGCAGCCTCCTATATGGATTGAAGCTCAACATCAAGAAAACAAAGATTCTCACCACTGGCCCAATTGGAAGTGTCAGTATGGTTGGTGAAGAGATTGAGATTGTTAACAGTTTTAGTTTGCTTGGCTCCACAGTCAACACTTTTGGTACCAGCAGTCAGGAAATCATGAGATGAATTGTATTGGGGAAGTTAGCCATCAGGGACTTCCCCAGAGTACTGAAGAGCAACAATGTCAGGCTGGAGACTAAGGTGTGCTTGATCTGGGCTATAGACTTCGCAGTTGTGTCCTATGAATTGGAGAGCTGTAGAGTGACGAGGGATGATAGAAAGAGAATTGATGCCTTTGAGCTGTAGTGCTGGAGAAAAATGTTGAATATACCATGGACTGGTAGGAGAACAAACAGGTTTGTCTTGGAGAGGGTGAAGCCAGGCTGCTCCTTGGAGTCAAGGATTCTGAAGCTTCATCTGACATACTTTGGGCATATTGCAAGGAGGGTCCAATCCTTGGAGAGGGACATCATGTTTGGGAGGGTGGCAGGAACTTGTAGGAGAAGACTGTTGATGAGATGGATTGATTCAGTGACTGGGTTGGTGGGAGTAGGTGTGTCGGAGACAGTGAGGTTGGCACAGGATAGAGCAGGGTTTAGGGCTCTTGTACACAGAGTCGCTATGAGTCTCAAACAACTCGATGGCACATAACAGTAACAGCAACAACAACAAGTGTTCATATGTTACTTCCTGAAATTTTTCAGTGTCAATCACTTCTTTATGGTACAGTGACTATGTATTCCATCCATCTTCTTTTGATACTTTCTGGGTCATTCAATACATTGCCCATAGCATCTTTCAATATTGCTACACGAGGCTTAAATTTGTTTTCTGTTCTCTCAGATTGAGAAATGTAGAATACCAGAAGAATGAAGAGTGAGAATACCAGAGAATGTCTATTTGTGACTTATTGACTATGCAAAGGCATTTGACTGTGTGGATTATAACAAGTAATGGCTGACATTGAGAAGAATGGGAGCCCCAGAGCACTTAATTGTGCTCATGAGAAACCTATACCAGGACCTATTGTGCTCATGAGAAACCTATACCTGGTTGTTGTGTGAACAGAGCAGGGGAGCACTGCATTGTTTAAAATTAAGAAGGGGCACATCAAGGTTGTATTCTCTCTCCATACCTATTCAATCTATATGCTGAGCAAATTATTTGAGAAGGTGGAAGAGGAATGTGGCATCAGGGTCTGTGGGAGACTCATCAATAATCTGTGTTATGCAGATGACACAACCTTGCTTGCTGAAAGTGAGGAGAACTTGAGATACTTGTTGCAGAAGAGCAAAGAATGCAGCCTTCAGTATAGGTTGTATCTCAAATCTCAAGAAAACAAAGATTCTTACCGCTGGATCAATAGGCAACATCATGATGAATGGAGATGAAATTGAAACTGCCAAGAGCTTCATCTTGCTTAAATCCACAATTAACACCCTTAGTACCAGCAGTCAGGAAATAAGGAGACACACTGCATGGGGAAAATCTGCAGTTAGGGACCTCTCCAAATTATTGAGGAGTAATGATGTTAGTTTGAGGACTAAGGTGCATCGGCTTCAGGCCATAGTCTTTCTGATCACTTGCTAGACATCTGAGGGCTGAATATCTGAAAGTGAATAACGGTGACAGAAAAATAATTGGCACTTTTGAGCTGTGGTGTTGGAGAAGAGCACTGAACATCCACAGATGGCCAAGAGAACAAACAGATATGTTTTGGAGACAGCCAGAGTGCTCTTTGGATGTAAAAATGATAAGGCTTTGCCTCACATACTTTGGGCATGTTGCTAGGAAGGACTATTCTTTGAAGGACATGATGCTAGGAAGGATGGAGGATTGGTGAAGGTGAGGAAGACCCTTGACTAGGTGGATTGACACGGTGACCTTCACAATGGGCTATCGTATGTCAGAAAGTGTGAAGATGGCACAGAATAGGCCAAGATTCAGCTCTTTTATTGACAGTGTTGCTTTGAGTCATACTTGCCTAGATGGCACCTAACAACAACAACAACAGTGAGGCTCTTGCTTGTTAAATTTTCCTCTTTAGGCTCTTCTTAAACCTCAGAAAAACTAGAGTCCCATCTGCTAGCATGAGGGTATTTTACTGGGTAGATTAAGGGTAAACACAGCCTAGGGGGCAGTCACCTGTTTGCTCCTCTTCCTTTAGACTCTAATTTGCCAAGAGTAGTGTCTTTGTGGATCTGCACAGACTGGCCGCTTCTGAGACACACGTACCCTTTTGCATGCCCCCACCCCAGCTCTGCCTCCACTATGCTTCTGGCATTTTATGATCTATAAAGGTTGTTGGAAAGTTGTTGGTCTGTTTAGTTTTCCCATTGGAATTTCAGAAGCTGATGTCAAGCTAATGTTAATAAACTCTTACTAACTTCAGTACAATAGCTCTGTTTGGTTTTCTGGGAAATGAAAAATTACAGAGCAAAATGGTTGGTTGCTAAAGGCTTAAGATAAAACTATAGTTTTCACTAGCAAATGTAAAGAGTTTTATGGACAGTGTTTTTTGTGCTTATTGCATTCCTGGTCATAGCTTAACTCTCTTTCATCATACCTATGTCTTAGTTTTCTAACCTAATTTGAATTTATTTCACCTGGTGGTATTGCAGCTGTTTTAAAAGCAATCAAGTCTTTTTTTTTTTTTTTTTTTACAGGCAGGGTAATGTATGAATAAATTTCAGAAGGCATTTGAGAAAATATTTTCAGGATGGAATAAACATAATAAAAGTAATCCTCATTTTGTAAAGAAGCCATTTTGGTGAACTGAACTGTATAGTTAGAGCAGAGTTAATCAGAAGAAAATTGCGTTTCAACTGCTGTTAAACTTTCCTGAAATTACCTGGCTGCTGTTTTATGTAGTGAATAGAATGTACCGAACATAATCGATTTTTTTCGTAAGTGACTGAGGTTCTCACAAGGGCCGAGGGATATCATTGTGGACATCAGCTTGTAGCAGGTTTAAGAGATGAGGCTGAATTTGTATTGACCCCAAGACACTTTTAAGTTGAATTAAAAATAATTAAATCTCTTTTCTCAGTTTGGTATCACTTGCTTCTCTTGCTCAGAGATGGTGTACAGCAAGCGCAACCCCCCTGACTGTTCCCTTTCAAAGAACCACAATATTTTATTAAAGACTTCTTGGTGCATTCATTTTGCCTGATTAAGTGAATTAATTTTGCTGAGACCTGCTTATTTACAGCTTTGGAACTGTGGCACTCCAATTAGAGATGAGATCTCTTCTTCCAAAAGAAAACTTGGAATGATTCTTTTGTACTTAATTTGTCTTTGGAAATTCAGTAAAATTCTAATTCTGTATTTTTTAAATTGAACAATCAAAATACTTTTAGTAGAAACAATATCTTAAGATTGTGTGAAAGTAGATATTCAGCCTCCCCTCAATAAAAAGGAAAAAGGGAAAATGAAGGTTCTAAGGCATAAGCTAATCAAAGCAAGGGAGTCTATTTAAACTTTGCTAGAAAAGGAAATTGGAATAGAATTCCTGATTGAAGGTAGAAAGGGAATGCTCCATCTTCTTGGGATTGGCATTTTTAGGACTCCCCTCAAATAGTGGATCTCTGTGGTAAAGAGCTGTGCTGTCAACCCAAACACAGAAGGTTTAAATCCATCAGCTTCTCCATAGGAGACAGATGGACAATCTCCTCCTACATGATTTATAGCCTCTGACACCTCACTGGAGGATCAGCTGTGAGTAGGTTTCCACTCAATGGCACCTAAGAACATATAGTGAAGAGTGATAAAATCCTATCAGATGGGATTGGAAGGAAGTCTCTTTCAGACACACTTTATATTGTCCTGTAGAGTTTTATAAAATACACTTAGTTGTTCGGTTTCTTAATAATTTCAAAGACTTGCATGTAGCAAAGGATAGATAGTTATGGATAAGGTCCCTGAGTTGTGCAAATAGCTCAACTGCTAACCTAAATAAAAACAGGCAGCTTGAATCCCTCCATCAGCCCTGCAGAAAGAAAGGACTGACAATCTACTTCAATTAAGTTGTTCTGTACCATCAAATCAGAACAACAGGCTGCTGGCCTTCTAGCAGGTTTTCAGAGGCTGTAACTTTGCAAGGAGGAGATTGCCTATCTTTCTTCTGAGGAGCAGCTGGCGGATTCGAACCAACTGCCTTTGGATTGGCAATGCAGCTCCTGCCGATTGAGTAAGATTATAGAGAGTGGGGGGAACCCAGCAACTCCAACCCTGCCCTCAACCCTCTCCAACAACCCGTCCCCTACTCCGAAAACCAACAAAACAAAAAGCCCCAGCCTAATAAGACACAACCTCACAGAGCAGTTCTGCTGTGTTACATGCTCATGTTATCACAAGCCAGAATCCGCTCAAAACCAATAAACAGCAGTACTGAAGATCATCCTTGAGAATCAGAAGACAGTGCCATGCTGCATCCAATGCCTGTGTTAACATGAGATACTGAAAAAAGAGTAGGCGATGCTACTCATTTGGAGAAATCAGAGAAGTGAAAAGCATTTTGTTGTTGTTGTTGTTATGTGCCGTCGAGTCGTTTGCGACTCGTAGCAACCCTATGTACAACAGCCCTAAACCGTGCTCTATCCTGTGCCAATCTCATTGCCTCTGGCACACCCATCCCGATTACCCCAGTCACTGAATCAATCCACCTCATAGAGGGTCTTCCCCTCCTGCGCTGTCCCTCTACTCTACCCAGCATGATGTCTCTCTAAAGACCTGTCTCTCCTTACAACATGTCCAAAGTATGTCAGACGAAGCCCCAGAGTCCTTGCCTCCAAGGAGCAGCCTGGTTTAACCCTCTCTAAGATGAATCTGTTTGTTTTCTTGGCAGTCCAGGGTACATTTAATACTCTTCTCCAGCACCACAACTCAAAGGCGTCAATTCTCCTTCTATCCTCCCTAGTCATTGTCCAACTCTCTCATTTTAGAGAAATAATTTTCTTTTATGAGGGAGCTTAGGTCGCCTAGTGGTCAGAAGCTGTACTACAATCCCAAAGGCACGTGGTTCAAATCCAATACAGCTGTTCTGAGGAAGAAGGATGGACAATCTCCTTCTGTGAGATTTACTGCCTCTGAAAACCTGCTAGAGAGTCAGCTATACATGATTCTGACTCAATGGAATACAAGCACAACAAAAAAAAATGAGTAGAAGACTACTACATGCTTATGTTTTTTTCACCTTACATGTAATCCATGTTTTCCTAAAATTTTACTTATCCAAATGTAGCATCCCTGATGAGAACAAAGAAATTATATATTTGATAAGAGGAAGGTTACATATTTTTTTAGGGAAATTATTGCTTCCCTGCTTTTACTGGAGAGATAAGAAGACGATACCCCAGGCAAGGTATCTCTGAAAAGTATGTTTACTAATATTTTAGTGTTTAAGGAAGAAAAGTAAAAAAATATGTGAGAAATTTGCTGAGGTAGTCTATATTTTCTGTTGCTGATTACATTTTTATAGATCTGTATGTGAAACAAATTAGATTTGACCCCCAAAATGTTTTTCAAAAGTCATCTTCCAAAGGGCATTAATGTTTATTAAAACAAGTGAAGGAAAAAGGCAATATACAATAAAGGGATGATCAGTATAGTATCACTAAGGAAAGGGAAGACAGAGATGTGCATAAGAGATACCATAGTTGAGCACAGCCAAGCACATTATTTTGAAACCTAGGCTTGCGTTTCTAAAGGTGGACTTGAATGTTGGACACTTCTAAGAAGAGAATATGCAGCTTTTTTTTTTTTTTTTTTGAGCACAGTAAGTCATCAAGGAGGTGAGTCAGCTTTTTTGGTAGCATCATCCTCCTTCCTCTGCCCCCCACACACATGCAAGGTTGTATGTTAGCTTTGATTGACAAGTTCCAATGTAATGAGACAGGCTCGTGTGGTTGCCAATGACTTTGAAAGCCACTTCCAAGAATATTTTACGTGTTAGCAACAACCACTTTGAAAAATACAGAATTTAGCTCAATACATGCCTTCTGGTTTGTGGAGAAAAAGTTAATCCCATGTCTTTTGTTATACCTAGGCCTTACCTTGAAGATTAGTTATTATAAGCTTGCATTTGATGGTGCCACCAAAACCCCTCAAGGTCCACATTTGTTGTATTGAGACGTGTCTTTGCTAGTTAATTTCCTCTTGTAAAGTCATGTTTCACAGTTTTTGTATTGAGACTTGTCATAGCTAGTTAATTCCCTCTAGTAAAATCATGTTACAGCTGAGAAATTTGGCTAGATCTTATATTGTGACCAAGAAAAGAATGAATCTTTCTGCCTTTGCATACACATGGGAGACCAGATTATGCCGGATTTATTTATTTTTATTTTGGTAAGGGGTGGGGGTAAGGGTGAATTGAATGAAAAAAAAAACCAACAACCCAGGAAGCTCAAAAGGTCTATGTTGGGCATTTAGGTAATGTTCATTCCCAAGGACAAATCTGAAAAAAAATATATATATATATTATAATCACCTCATTCTCCAAACCAGCTGCAAATATACATTTTTAAAATATATTCATTGTCAGTAAATAAAATTAAATCAATAGAGAAGAAACTTGATTTTAGAATTTAACTTAAATCTCTGTGTGATATAGACAACAATACTGAGTAGAAACGGGCTGTGTTGATACCTTTCTCAGAGAAGTTGGCTTGGTGAACCCTCTCTAGAGGACTACTTTTAGCAGTGCAACTTGGACAATGTGGCAGTGGCTTCTAGACAGCAATTGCTTCACTGGTCAAATTGCGATAGCAATACCTTCCTGGTCCATCCCAAATGTTCAATATGGGATCATAAGAGATAATAAGTGTGCTACGTATAGAGTGCCACACATCCCTGGATATTGCAAATATTTACCACATTAGTGTGCTAACTCAAAAGTGGTTGTTTACACTGAGACACCTGGAATCTACTTCTGAAAAAGTATTGGGTTTCTGTGGCTGTAAATTGCACAGGAGGAGATTGCCAGTCTTTGTCCCTCAGCGCTCCTGATGGATTAGAAATTTTGAGTAAGTAGCACAATTGCCTATAGGTAGGCCAGCAGAGTTCCCAATGGGTTCTATGAAGTGCTACAAAAGTTGCAAATGGCAGTGTTGAAAAGGCAAACAGAGGACCGCCTTCCAGGATGACTCTCCATTTTATTATTAGGAAGTGAGATCAGAAAAGATTCAAGAACATCAAGGGCAGGTGGCCTGAACTTGCTGCATTAGAGAGTGCAATGCATAATTTAAATATTTTAGCTTTTCTTGATAGAAGCAACTAGGCATGCCAAAAGTTAGTGATTTTGTGAGTTGTCCCGGTTCATACAAAAAAATGTTCTACAAGTAGTTGTCATTAAATTCACTTGTCAAAAAGAAAAAAAATAGAATAGCCCTCATTTTTTTTTTTTAATGAGGGCCGTGTAAGAGATTATTGCCATGGTTTCCTAGCATTCCTCTATGCAGTACCCATGTTTATTAGACTATTCTTGAAAAATACCTGGGTTTGTTAGACTATTTTTAACATTTTTCCTTACCTGTTCATTCTTCTCTTTGGTGGAATGTCACCATGACTGTTACTTTCCCTTGGCATGGCATTTCCTTACACAGATTTCATGGATTTTGATTAGATAGATTTTCTGCTAAATCACATCTGTACAATGCACTTCACTCCTTTGTTTGGGCACCTCCTTCCCGTGTGTGCATCTGTTTATATCACATTTCTTCTCCCTAACACGGGAATCAACAAACATGTATGCCACAGCCAAAGGTAACAGCACAATGATGGAGAAGCTTACGTAAAAGGAAAATTGATGAATGCAACAGTTTATGTTTGTGATTAAATCAAAAGCCGATTCAAGGCTGCCTAACAATCCAAGCTGATTAATTCTTTTCCAAGTCCTGATATAGTACAAGGTAATTGACAATGACAGGGACAAGAGGAAAAAAATCAAATGCAAAATTGGGTCTATCACTGGCAGTTGGTTAGCAAAACAAATTGCCTGGTGTCTTCCAGAGTTTCCATATTTCTAGAACTAAGCAATTATTTTTTGAGATCAAACTTATTTTCACAGACAATAAAATAGTTTTCAGTATCAGATGATGGGAAAATATTAACTAATTCATTAGTAAGAGCCAATCGATAGACACCATGTTTATTGTTGTTATGTGCGGTTAAATTATTTGCGACTCATAGTGACCTTATATACAAGAGCCCTAAACCCTGCTCTATCCAGTGCCAACCTCACTGTCTCTGACACACCTACTCCCATTACCCCAATCATTGAATCAAACCATCTCATCAAGGGTCTTCCTCTTTTGCGCTCTCCCTCCACCCTCTCAAACATGATGTCCTTCTCCAAGGACTGGTCCCTCCTTGCAACATGCCCAAAGTATACCTGATGAAATTTCAGAATCCTTGCCTCCAAGGAGGAACCCGGTTTCATTCTCTCTAGGATGAACCTGTTTGTTCTCCTAGCAGGCCATGGTATATTCAACTTTCTTCTCGAGCACCACAGCTCAAAGGCATCAACTCTCCTTCTATCATCCCAGGTCATTGTCCAGCTCGCTTATTTTTTATATATATAAGCTCTGAGAGCCTAGTGGTAAGGAGTTTCTCCACCAACCCAAAGTCTTGCCTACGGAATCTGCCAACTGCAGTGCAGGAGTAGGATGGGCAACCTCCCCTTGTGTTGAATTGTTAGGCAACGCCTGAAATCCCACTGGAGGATCATTTATGAGTTGGTTCCAATTCAACGTCAATGAAAGGGTTCCCCCCCCAATAATGATGACGTTAATAATAGTAATACACTAATAGATAATTTAATATTCTTCCCAAAGCATCCTTAAGTATTGCAACTAGAAGTTTCAATTTGTTCTTCAGTTCCTTCAGCTCATGAAATGCTGAGCAAATTCAGCCTTTTTTATTTTCTGACTCCAGGTCTTTGCATATTTCATTATAATACATTGCCTTCCTGCATTGCTCTTTGAAATCTTCCGTTCAGCTCCTTAATATCTTGATTTCTTCCCTTTGCTTTGGCTTCTCAGCACTCTAGTGTAATATTCAGAATCTCTTCTGACATCCATCTTTGTCTTTTCTTCCTCTTCTGTCTTTATAATGACTTTTCTTTGTGGATGATATTCTTGATATCCTCCCACAGCTCATCTGGTTTTTGCTACTAATTGGTGCCCAAGGCCTCAAACCTGTTTCTGAAATTCAAGCAGGATAGATTAAAGGTCAAAAGGTTCCTGTGGATTTGATTTAATTTTCTCTAGCTTCAGCGTGAACTTGTATATGAGTAGTTCCACAATCAGCATCTGGCCTGCTTTTCACAGCTGATATTGTGCTTCACCGGTGATCCTTCCCACAGATGTAATCGCTCTGATTCCTATGCATATCATCAGGTGAAAGGCATGTGTATAGCCTGCATTTGTTTCTTATAAAAAGCATTTGTCATTAATAAATCATTGACTGTAGTGAATTCTATCATACTGTCTCCAGTTTCATTTCTGTCACCAAGTTCATGTTTTCCAACTACTGATCCTCCTTCTCAGTTCCCAACTTCTGCATTCCAATCACCCATTATTATTAATGCATCTTCATTGCATGTTTGGTTGATTTCTGACTGCAAAAGTTGGTAGAAATCTTACTATTTGTTTCTTTTTTGGCTTCAGTTGTTGGTGCATATATTTGAAAGATAGTGGTATTCACTGGACTTCCTTGTATGTGTATGGATATTATGCTGTCAGTCACAATATTGTATTTCAAGATGGATCTAGAAATGACTTTTTAATTATGAAAGCAACTCCATTTTTTCCTCACTTTTTCTTCTCTGGCATAGTAGATCGTCTGATTGTCTGATTAATAATACCTCATGCCAGTCCATGTCATTTCACCAATATCTAGTATCACTATGCAGATGACACAACAACTGAGAAGGACCTGAAGTGCTTGCTGCAGAAGGTCAAGGACTGCATGCAGCCTTAAGTATGGATTGAAGCTCAACATCAAGAAAACAAAGATTCTCTCCTCTGGGCCTATCAACAGCATCATGATAGATGCTGAAGAGATTGAGATTGTTAACAGCTTCCACTTGTTTGGCTCCACAATCAACATTGCTGATACCAACAGCCAGGAAATGAAAAGATGAATTGCACTGGGGAAATCTGCTGTCAGAGACCTCTCCAGAGTACTGAAGAGCAAAGATGTCAGTCTGGAGACTAAGGTATGGCTGATCCAGGCCATGGTCTTTGCAATTACTTTCTATGCATCAGAAAGCTGGACAATGTTTAGGGATGATAGAAGGAGAAGTGATGCTTTTGAGCTGTGGTGCTGGAGATGAATAATGAATATACCATGGACTGCCAGGAGAACAAACAGGTTTGTCCTGGAGAGGTTGAAATCAGGCTGCTTCTTGGAGGCAAGGATTCTAAAGTTTCATCTGACACACTTTAGGCATGTTGCAAGGAGAAGGAGGAATCAGTCCTTGGAGAGGGACATCATGCTTGGGAAGGTGGAAGGACAGCATAGGAGAGGAAGACCCTGGATAAGATGGATTTATTCAGTGACTGGGGTAATGAGGGTAGGTGTGTCAAAGACAATAAGATTGGCACAGGATAGAACAGAGTCTAGGGCTGTTGTACATAGGGTCACTTATGAGTTGCAGGCAACTTCACAGCACATAACATCAATATAGTAGATAAAAGATGGGAGTACCAATGGCATAATATGCTATATGTTGGCATGTTAATGGAAATGTCAGAGGTTTGAATCCCTGTTCTGAGGGAGAAAACTGGATAGCTTAGTCTCTTCCAGTGAAGATTTACAGTCTTAGAAACCTGTTGGAGGGTTGCTTGAATGTGAATTGAGTTAATGGCAGTAATAAACATAATAGACATTCTTATGTATTTGTTAAAATTTTAAAATTCACAAGTATATTCAGTAAAAATCACGATGTCCATAAAAACCTTCAAACCAAGCAAACAAACAAAAAAACCCCAAGGCCCAGCACTGTTGAATACTTTGCCTAAAGTCACTTAAGTAGTAAGTACCTAGATAGTACACGGAAGGGTGAAACTCAAGACTGCCTGATCCTTTGAGCCTTTCACCTTGACTGGCGCTTCTTAGGCTTATTAAACCATCATTGATTTGTTAGAACATAGTTCAATATTCAATGCTTTTTGTATTTTATTTCCAGTATTATCCAAGGCAACTCTAAATATAGCCAGATAATTAACTCAGCAATATTAAGCCAGCAGCTTCAGTTATAAGGTTGGGACAGTAAAAAAGAACATGGGCTTTAGACCTAAATGCCCTTGGCTTGCCACTTACCAGGACTGAATTTACCAGTTGTTGTTATTCTCTGGAGACTATGGTGCACCTACATTTGCCAAATCTTTTCATTCCACTGAGACTCAATTCTTATGATTCTTTTTTTTTTTTTAAAAAAAGTGATAGCAAAATTGAGTCAATGAAAGAATATCAACCTGGGAGTTTTTGCACTTTTTAAACCACAAGGTAAATAGGAGTTGTTCATATTATGCAGGAGATTGTCTAGGGAGCCTTTTTCAAGGCAAATGAGCAGGTTGTTTGGGAGGTGAGGTGATGGATCCTGCTGAGATGAAATGAGATGACTAAACACTCACGCTCAGAGTGTCCCCTCCTGTCCTCACTCCTAGGAATGGACACACTGTTATTCTCTCTAACAGTGTGAGCAACTTCAACTGTGTGCTCTGTACATCCAAGAGAAGTCAGTGAGGGAAATGACATCAAACAATGAAATGAGGTTTGTTACTGCCAGAATCACCAAGGAGAGCTTGGGCCCATTCAGAGTCATCCTGAAAGCAGCTGCTTTGCACATTGGGCAACACAGGTGGCAGGAGATGCGGCCTGGACTGACATTTGGAAGCAGAACTTGGCCATCACTACCGTGCTGTTGACAAAACGCTGGGGTGTGCTTCTGGAATCCAGGGACATGGATTCATAGTAAGTACCTGGGATAGTCAACTAATGGCAAACATTTCTAGACGCCCAGGATGGACAACACTTTGATCAACAATAATTTCGTTTGTTTGTCTCTAACAGAAACATACTGATACTCTTGTCTAGTTTTTGAAAAAAAAAGACCCCTGGGCAGGAGGAAGGAGGTGGGGGAAGAAGAATGGAAAATTTAGGCAGCATGATCAAAGTCTTTATGGAGTGGTTCATTTGTATGACAGCTGTACCGTAAAACAAAACACAAGAACAAGTTTCTTTGAAGTACAGACATGAGCCAACACCTGTGTGGTGGATTCGGTCATAGAGGCCTTTTGCCACAAGCTAGATAGATGTGCCAGACTAGATCGCCATCAACAGTCTCTTGCCTTCCTAAATAATGCTGGTGGCAGGAGCCCATGAGCCAGGGGAGCAGGAAAACAGGAGGCTTACAAGTCCACAGCCCAGCAAGCCTAGCACACAATTATGCTCTCCACACTTTCACCATCCTCCCTCTCTCTCTCTCTCTCTCTCTCTCTCTCTCTGTCTTCTTTTTCCTTCAGTGTTGGAGGTGCCTGGGGCACCTGGCAGGACCATCCTTGGGCACCTGGCTCAGAGCTTTTCCCTGGGTCAACTCTTGCCTGCCCCTCAGGTGCACTGTTCTCATACCGTTAACCATCCTCCACTCCTGTCTCTTTATTGCTCTCTTCTCCCTGTTGTGAAAACATCCGAGGCAATTTGCATATTTGGCTGTAGTCTTGAGGTCTTGGACAGGCTTTCGTGACTGTGTTTGAACCATTTTCTTTTCTCTCTCACAAATCCCAGACAAGTGATGGGGGAATTTCAGCACTGCCCTCTGAGAGGGAGTCACTGAATCGATAGCACTGTCACTGTTTCCAATCTGTCATGGTGACATGCCAACCGGCTAATGCTGAATTATTGATACTCCTTCCCAAAGCAAGTTAACCAAGTAATTCAAAATCAGTGGAAGGGAGGGGGATCAATTGCAAATGAGGTTAACTCCACTTCGTCACGTGGGCAGGAAGCTAATGGCTGCCTCCCGGCCAAATGGTTTGATTTATGCTGTTGCCCAGAAGGTTTCAGTGCTACAAAGGGAAGGAACACAACAGAAAAACGACATTAACCATTTTTTAAAAGGGAGGATCCAGGCCACTCTCTAAATGAATCACATTTGCTAACTAACATTTTCTCTCTTAGCAACAGAATTTGTATAGAATCCACCAGAGGGGAAGTTTAGTCACAGTCCCAAGAAATGCCAAGGCTTTGTTGACTAACTGGGATTTTCCATGAATTTGACCTTCATTATTGTGGAAAAAACACATTACTGGAAATACAAAGACTCACTTCTGTTTAAATCCCTTCCCTGCTTTTTCTAGAGGGTGTTAGGATATGTAGAGCAATTAATGAACCTGAGACATGACATCCGCTGATTTTACTGAGCAGCGTCTTGGGATAACACAAAACAGCCTCTCACGTATTCAGTGTCATAAATTATATTCTTTAGGGAGCATATTAATTGTTATGCACTGAGTAAACAGCTGCTTTATTTTATACACAGAGATGCCAGGAAGTACTTGTACTGAAACCGTGTATCCCCCCCCCCCCCCCCGGGCTGCCAGGTGTAATAAAGAAATGGTTAGTTGTAAATTTCCATTCACTTGGATGGACCTTTTATTTCAATGCTTGCCAAGACGCATGCACAGCCCCTGATGTTAAAGGATTAACTTTCATAAATTTTAAGCATTCCACAGCATTTCACCTGTCTCTATCGCTCACTCATCTTTCCTCCAAGCCCAGAGAGGTATGGCAAGCACAGGTCTGCAGCACCATCTAGTGGACAGGAGAGCGGGGCAGTGCACAGGAAGGGGCCAGGCAGGCTGAAAGTCAAGGATTCCATCGGACCCACTCCCTTTGTTCATTGTGGGTCCCCAGTCTTGTTCTGAGCAGAGTGTGAAAAGAGTTGATGGCAGCAGTTTGACTGTGGCATCCATTCTTGGTGTGGGCAACTTGGGGAGACTGCAACCAAATGGAGCAAGGCATTGATCAGTGGAGAAATCCGTTATTAATCAACAAAGAGCTATTGATTTTTTGGCACAGTCACAGCCAGAAAGCTTTGTCTCAGCTGTTACTGTTAACAACCAGTGTGTTGGAAAGTTGACCACTGGCAAATATGGCCCTGGCTCCAGTAAACAGATCATTAAAAGATGAGCCTTCTTGAACTCTCTGGAGTGATGGCTGGAGAACTGAAGAATTTTCAACAAAACATGAAGCTAATTTGCATTTTTGCTGTTCAATGTGGGACAGGTCATTGATTCTCTTGGGTAAAAAAAAAAGAGTGTGAAAATGTATAGATTCTTTTTGCTTAGTTATCAAGACCAGTACTAAGGAGCTCTGATGGCACAGTGTTTAAGTTGCTTGACTGCTAAGTGAAAGAGCAGTGGTTCAGACCCACCGGCAGCTCCAAGGGAGAACGATGTGGCAGTCTGTTTCCATAAAGTTTTACAGTCTTGTGAACTCTATGGGGAAGTTCTATTCTATTCTACAGGATCACCGTGACTTTGTACACAACAGGATCAGTTTTAAAAAGAAATCCGTAACTGGCAAAGACAGTGAAGCCGAAATCTGTAAGGTGGGCACCAATCAGAGAAGGAAAATGCAAATTATTTTCCCACCTAATAAAGAATGTTAAAACAATTTTAAGACTGCACCCTGTCTAACGTGGGAAACTTAAGAGTTCTGATGTGGAAAGAGAAGACAATCCCAATCAGGTTCCAGCTCTCACTGTCTTTATTAAATGTTCCTAGTTCCAGGCAGTCTTTTAAGAATATAGACAGATTAAAAGCTCTGCCCTTTATACTTGTTGTTAGGTACCGTCGCGTTGGCACTGACCCAGAGCTGGCCCTCCGGAGGGTTTTCAGAGGCAGTTAGCTGCATGGGAGTAGACTGTCCATTCTTCTGTGGAACAGCTGGTGGCCTCGAACCATGTGCCTTTGGGATTGCAGCACAGATTCTTGCCACTAGGCCATAAACTGCCCCATGACACAGGCATCACAGCGCTGTCACAAAATGGAACAAAAGCTTAAAAGTTTATTTAAAGACACTCCAGAGTTTATTAAAACAAAACAAAACAAAACTACTACGGTATGAAGTCTTTTAGGTCTTCTGGGAAGGGTAGAGGGTCCGCAAAAGAGAGGAATACCCTCAGTAAGATGGACTGGCACAGCGACTGCAACAATGGATTTAAACAAGGCAGAGATCTTGATGGTGGCACAGGATAGGGCAAGGTCCCAACCTGTTGTTCTTAGGCTCACTAGAAGGCATAGTCAACTCAAAGACCAATAACAACAGCAAATTGGTCTGTTTCTCAAACATGTTTAGTTTAGCTGCTACTTTTCCTCCTGTCTCACCTCAATGACATCTTTATAGAGAATATCAAATAGTCAGGCCTTCAATAAGGTTTTATGGTGAAAATTGCCCATTAAAATAAGGCTGGAAGCAAGTTCAGATAAATGACTACAAAGTCCTTCAGGCCTTTGGACTGAGGTAAGTTTCTAAACTTGCTTGGTGAGAGCCCCTATCAGTGGAAGAGAACTAATGCTGGAGGCTGGCTGCTGGCGTGATAAGTGGACTCACTTCACACTGGGATGAGATTAGTCTTCCAACAACCAACACATACATATGAATGAAGCTTGCAAATGGTTGACATCTATGGGGAATCTGACAATTAGGTGAAGGCTAAAAAATGACGGGAGGAAAAGTAATGGGGAATATTTATTTTTCAGCCCTATGAATACAACTGTAAAGAGCCTGGAACAGAAGAACTTGTTTATTTATTATTCTATTTTCAGAAGTGGATCATAGACCATTGTGTTCCAGCCACAAAGATACTAATGATGAATAAGATAATTTTCCCTGCAAATGTAATTCTTACTGTCAAGTAATGGAAAAGAAAGCAGTTTAGGAAATGGCCATGCAGCTTGAGCAGGACCAGTGTACGAATATAGTGTTTAAAACAGAGTTTTGAACTTATTCTTTCTGATTCCACAACCCCTTACTTAGTGTTCGCATCTCCACCACAAACATACTGATTGACAATCTACATTTTAACAAGTTTCTCAGGTGATTATTACAGAACTCCAGGTAATTCTTATGTATACATAAAGCTGTTTTTTTTCTCTTAAATCCTTGAATTAATTTTTATTTGATACATAAGATCTTTTAAAATGCAGATTCTTGTTAAATTATAGATTTTAAGTCAGTTCATCTAAGGTGGAAATACAAATTTTCAGCAAGGGGTCAAACAGAATGAACTCTTTCTAAGGTCTGGTTTTATAGCAGCAATTCTTAACCTTGAAGATGTATCTGAACCACAAAGCTGAATCCCATTTCCAGAGCTTCTGATTCAATAATTCCGGAGTAGGATCTGAGAATTTGCATTTCTAACAGATTTCCAGGTGGTGCTGGCAAATCAGTGTTTGTAGGCAAACATAATTAGAGGTTAAGATCACATCTCTGCTGAGACTTGTAGTAGGTGTAAGAAGTTTGTCAGAAGAACAGGAGAGTTTGAACATCTTATACAGGAAGGATATGAAAAGACACCCTGGAAACTGGTGAGCTTCCAGGGACATGAGAATAAGTGACATGGAGATGGTGGGAGAGGGCCCAAACCTGCAGGCTGGGACAGTCCTGAAGGGTTGTGCTAAAAGTCTGGTTACTGTTCTACAAGCACGTAGAACCGGTAGAATTAACTAGGAGAGCGACGTAATTTAATTTGTCTCCCAGAAAGGAAATTGATTACAGTTTGAAGGGAGGAGAACCAGAGACTGGAAAAGCAATCAGCAAGCTGATTCAATGGTCCAGTTGATGGGCATTGAGGGAATGAACTAAAACTATGTATCAACCCCAAACCAAACCTGCTGTCATCAGATTCTCATTCATAGTGACTCTGTGGGACAGAGTGTAGCTGTTTCCAAGGCTTCAGTCATCATGCAAGCCGGCGGCCATGTCTTTTTCTGGAAAAATGGCTGGTGGGTCCAAATCACGGACCTTCTGATTAGCATTAAAGTGCTTGAATCACCACACCACCAAGGCACTTATAATATATTGGAAGTAGGAAAGAAAAGATGGGGGGAATGAGAAGGATATTTAGGAGAAAGAATCAATTGTTGTTAAGGACAGTGTTGGGTGCAAAAGGGGAATGAAGGGAGAGAGATGAAGTTGGGTCCTTTATGTGTGTTGAGAAGGTGAATTCTTGGTATAAACAGAGATAGGTACTGAAAAATAAAAAAAAATTGGGGGAAAAAGGGCTCATTCAATTCTGAAAAGGTTGAGTTTTAAGTAAGTGTGTAATGCAGGCTATATTTTGCAGAGTGTGAAAAGGGGCAGTACTTATGTTAAATGAATCAGAACTAAATGATTAGTGACAGAGTTGAAGTTCATATCCATCCTTTAAATGTTAAGCCTTGGAAATAGGGACTCTTAACTTTCCTTTTGCATATTATTTTAACAAAGCTGCTTGAAATCACTAGTTCACACAGCCAGAATGCCTTTTAAAAATGATTTCACTCAATATTCACACACATGATGCCTCTCTAATGAGCTGAAAATATGATTGGGGGGGATGAAGCAAGGACACCTGAAATGATAATAAGACCTTAAATGTATATTAAATGAGTGATTTAGAGAAAGGTGAGATTTTGTTGAATAGGAATAGAAAGAACTTCAGTCTTCTTCCTTTCCCTTCCATTCTCCTTTATAACCTTCCTATTTTTCTTTGACACTCTCCAACCAGTTATCTTTCCCCTTTGTTAGAACATTGGAGCTTGAAGAAGGTCTGTGGAGAAGATAACATTAAAATGTAACTAAGATGTTAAAGGGTTTGGCAACTTTGAAGTGGCAGACACCCAGAACAGTGTCTCACAGTCCTAGTGTGAATGAAAATCACTGGGAGATTTGTTAAAATGCTTCTCTGGGCTTGTTATTATGTGCTGTCAAGTAAAAACTGACCCACAGCTGACCCTCCAGTAGGTGAATTTGAACTGCCTGCCTTTGAGTTGTCAGAACAATTCCTCACCACTGTGGTATAGATCAGGAAACATTTAATAGACCATTTTTCATGACTTTTTACCAAACTGGGGTTACTATGAGTCACAAGCAACTTGATGGCACATAACACCACTACTGCCACAAAATATTAAATTATCAGGGTTTGAGTTATATCTCAATTTGCATATTTAATTAACATTATCCCAAAGTCATACAATGTTGACCTAATATTAGAATATCTGTTGATGCAAGTGCCGGGGAGCTGCTTGCTGATGCCATGCATGTACTGGGAAGCTGCTGATGCATATGCCAGGGAGAAATGTGCCATGGAAAGTAGGAAAGCTGGACTCTGAGTGAGTGTAAGCCTGGAACTCCGGTCCACCCAGAATGCTGCTCCTCATGTGCACTGGGAGTGATGCTGGACCTTGAGAGAGGTACTTTGTTGGGTGTCACTGCTGTTTTCCTGGATCATGTGGGACAACTTGAGCTCAATCAGAAGGGAGTGAGACAGTTGGAGCTTATTTTTGAGGGGAAAACCAAGGCTTCCTCATTTTCCAATCAGGTCCCTATGCTCCACCTCTTGTCTCCTCATGTCCAGTTCATAAACTGCTTTAAACTAGAGCACCACAGGCTACCCTTGCTGTGGCAGTTATCTGACAAAGGAAGCTGCTTCCACAGGCCTTTTCTCTATTGAACTGAGAGAAACCCAGGCAGGGTGGGAGCCTCACCTTCTTCTGGAGCAGTGATTTCAGATCAAGAACATGCTATTGCCTCAGACATGAAAAATTCTACCACAGCAATGTCACACAGGAAGCAGGCTACCTCTACCCCTACACAAGCCCAAAGCACAAGCCAAACCAAGATGTCACCCCAAAAAGTGACACAGTATCATAGAATTTCCTGAAGCCAGAAAGTCTGATGAATCTTTCTGAGCCAGAAATGAAAAAAAAAATTGAATATTTTCAATGGGTGAAAGACAAACTTAAAAACCAGAAGAAGCTTAAAAAAGAATCCAAAACAGTGTAGATAAAACAATCAAAACATTAGAGGCTCTGGAAAAACAAGAAACCACAATCTAAATTATGAAGACCAACAAATTGAGAAAGAGCAGCAAGAAAACCTGACATCCTCCAAAAAACCTGAAATTATAAAAATTCATGCAGAAATAAATGAAATAGAAAACAGAAAAATAATTGAAACCATTAACAAAACCAGGAGCTGGTTCTTCAAAAAGGTCAATAAAATCAACAAATCACTAGCAAAACTAATGAAAGAAAAGAAGGAAAGACAAAAATAATTTGAATAAAAGATGAAACGGGCAACATCACAACAGAATCAACTAAATAAGAAGGCTAACATTGGAATATTATGAAAAACTATACCCACACAAATATGAAAACATAGAGGAAATGGACAAATACTTAGAAAATCACACCCTACCTAAACTGCCACAAACCAAAATTGAACTCCTAAACAGACCCATTACCAAAGAAGAATTTGAAAAGATAATAAAACAACTACCAGTCAAAAAAAAACCCTGGACCAGATCAAGTGAATTTTATCAAACATTCAGAGAAGAACTCTCACCAATTCTACATAAACTATTTCAGAAAACATAAGATGAAATTCTCCCAGACTCATTCTATAAAGCAAACAAATCTTTGATACCAAAACCACCAAAATAGAAAACTATAGGCCAATATCTCTCATGAACATAGATACAAAAATCCTGAATAAAATTCTGGCCACTAGAATCCAGCAATATATCAAAAAAATAATACACTGTGACCAAGTGGGATTCATAACAGGTATGCAAGGATGATTCAGCATAAGAAAAACAATCAGTGTAATTCCTCACACCAACAAAACAAAGAACAAGAACCACAACCACATGATCCTGCCAATTCGTGCAGAAAAGGCCTTTCACAAAATACAACACCCTTTATTGATTAAAACACTCAACAAGATAGGAATAGAAAGGAATTTCCTCGACATAGTAAAAAGTATATACACAAACCTGAGAGCCAACGTTCTCAATGGAGAGAAGTTAAAGCCATTCTCCTTGAGAACAGGAACTAGGTAAGGATGCCCACTATCACCTCTCCTATTCAATATTGTATTAGAAGTCTTAGCAGTAGCAATAAGGCAAGAGAAGGAAATAAGAAGTATCCAAATTGGCAAAGAGGAGGTAAAATTATCTTTATATGCAGATGATATGAGAGTATACTTAGAAAAACCCTGAAGATTCAGCAAGAAAACTACTGGACATAGTTGACCAATTCAGCAAAGTAGCAGGATACAAGATTAACATTCAAAAATCAATTGGATTTCTCTACAGTGACTAAGAGAAAATAGAACTGGAGCTAAGAAAATCAATATCCTTCACAATAGCTAATCACAAGATGAAATACTTGGAAGTAAATCTAACTAGAACCACAGAAGATTTTTTCAAAGAAAATTATAAAACATTATTACAAGAAACAAAAAGGGACCTGGAGAAATGGAAGAATATCACTTGCTCATGGATAAAAGACTCAATATTGTGAAAATTACAATCCTACCAAAGACAATCTACACATTCAATGCAATCCTAAAATAAATATCAATTCCATTCTTCACTGAGATGAAAAAGGCATTCTCCAACTTCATTTTTAATGGAAAGGACCCCAAATAAGCAAAGCACTCCTTAAAAAGAGAAACAAGGTAAGAGGCATTTCACTCCATGTTTTTAAATCCTACTACACTGTCATGGTGGTCAAGACAGTATGGTACTGGTACAATGACAAACACATAGATGAAAGGAATAAAATTGAGAATCCAGAAATCAGCTCATCTACGTATGGTCAACGGATTTTTGACAAGGAGATGAAATCAGTTAAGTGGGGAAATGACAGCCTTTAAAACAAATCGTGTTGGTAAAATTGGAAAACCATCTACAGAAAACTCAAGACTCACACCTCACTCCATACAAAAAAACTGACTCAAAGTGCATCAAGGACCTAGGATTAAAACCAAGGATTATAAACTTCATTAGAGAAAAGCTTGGAAGAACCCTAGAAACACCAATCTACAACTTGAACAGTCTTCCAAGCATTCTGAAAAGCCTACAATCAGGAGAGGATAAAAAAGATAAATGGGACCTTCTAAGAATCAAATCCCTATGCACATCCAAAACTTCTCCAACAGGGTAAAAAGGGATGCCACAGACTGGGGAAAAATATTTGGTAAATGACATGTCTGATAAAGGACTTATATTTAGAATTTATAGAATTCTTAAGCACCACAATAAGATAAAGGTAAACAACCCAATTGAAAATTGGGCACAGGATATGAACAGACACTTCATCAAAGAAGACATACAGATGGTGAACAAAGACATGAAGAAATGTTCAAAATCCCTAGCTCCAAGAGAGATGCAAATCAAAACAACTATGAGATATCACCTCACCCTAGTAAGAATAGCAAAATTTAACAGAACAGCAAACACCAAATGCTGGCTAGGTTGTGGAGAGACTGGAACACTTAATCACTATTGGTGGGAGTGTAAAATGGTGCAACCACTATGGAAGGCAATATGGCACTTTCTCAAAAAATTTGAAATAGAAATGCCATTTGTATACAGCAATTCCACTGCTGGGAATATACCCTAAAGAAACCATAACCACAACCCAAGCAGATGTATGTGCAACCATGTTTATTGCTGCTTTGTTCACAATAGCAAAGAGTTGTAAACAACCTAAGTGCCCATCAACAAATGAATGGATAGAGAAGCTGTGGTATATTCATACAATGGAATATTATGCAGCACTGAAAAACAAAGAACTAATGAAATATTCTACAAAAAGGGTAACCATGGAGGAAATAATGCTGAGTGAAATATCTCAATCACAAAAAGACAGATACTGTATAGTGCCACTGTTATAGAACAGTACTGATATGGGGGTTGGGGTAAAACTAAGGAGAGACGGAATAAATAATGTACATGGCATTGAAACAGACTCCAGAGAGAACTATATAAAAGGAACGTATGATTAGGTATAATTGGAATGACAAGATTCCAGATTAAGAGTTGCATAGTAAAGTGGTTGGGAGGCAGGCTGTATAAAAATGAAAGAACTTTTTTTTCCCAAAGAAAAAAAGTGAACTTGGGTGAGGAAGGACATGGAGGAAAATATGTAAAAAAGAATGAATGGAAATAAAAAAATATATTCAAAACTGTTAATAACAAATGAAGTATGAATTTTTTAAAAAACAAGACAACAAAAAACAAAAAAAAGAAGGTCACTTGCAAGTGAAGAAATAAAAAGAATATCTGTCATAGAGGCAGCATAATGTAGTGGAGTAAGAATACAGATCTTTGAGTTGGTTGATTGGTCTTGAATTGTAATTCTCTCCCTTGCTAACCTATTAGGCTAGTTAAACAACAACTCTGTTTATCAATTTCTTCATGTTTTAAATGAGAATACTAATATCAAATATCTACCTCAAAAAGTGTTGTATAACAAAATTATCACAGTAAATTTACCATATATATTATGTGGTGCAGTAGACTGCTCAGAATTATTTTCTTAGCTATTATCTTTGATTTGCCAAATGGCTGGGTAGGGATGTAGTAATAAGGCGAATTAGGTAAATAGCACCCATTTTTGGTGTGTGAACATAAAAATAAAGATATAGAGGTTATTAATAAGGAGATTAATTCATTTTGTTATCCCTTCAGGCTTAAATTGAGAAGGTTTAGAGGTAGAAAATGAGAATTCTTCTGTCCTCAAGAAAGAATAGGAGAGGGCAGTGAACACTTTTGGGCCAGATATTTCTTTGAGAGACAGACTGGGACCAAAACCTGAACAGCAATGGCAACAGAGACAGCAGAGAACCAGAGACTGACGTGAGATAGAGCTGAACTGGAACTGCTGTCCCTGAAAGCCAGAGCTAAGGGTCTTTGCCAAGCTTACTGGAGGACTAGGAAGAAATGCCACAATTGACAGGATCAAAAGCACTTTGTAATGTTAGCCCAGAGGCCCCTGAGCATGCCTGAGGAGCTGCCCTAGCCAACAAATTGTATCCTCTTTCTTACCTGAATCGTCACCTATTACTTTCCTAATAAACCCTGTAATTGTGAGTACAGTATATGAGTTTTGTGTGACCATTGCAATAGATGAATGGATTTCGTAGTAGAGTAACAAGAACCCTAGGACGGCTAGCTGTTATTAGAATTGGTAGATGTCACGGGGGCAGTGTGGGAGCATGCCACATCTCATAGAAGGCAGTTTTGAGTAATGGATGTTGCTGGTGGAGACTCTTGCCCTGTGTGGAACTTGTGAAGGTCAGATACTACCCCTATGCTGGTCACACTATTTTCCACATATAGCACATTGATTTAACATGTAAGTGTGTTTATTTCATCTTTCAAACATAGGCAAACAAAGCAATAATTTACCTTCTGAACTCTATTTTATCTATATCTTATACATTTGTATGTTGTGCTTTTATTTTTGCTCAATTCAACATATTTGCTATGATTTCTATTATCGATAGAGTATTTAACAGAGTGTTGTTTAATTTCCAACATTATCTGACTGCTGAGACTAGCTCACAGCTGGAGATGGAAAGGATGTCCCTACCCCATATATTGGTAATGGTTCAGTCTTCTGCGCATCAATGTGTACAAAAGAATTTCTGTGGTTGAAATTGTTGATGTACTATTCTTTTTTACCCCCACCTCCCAATATGGACACACATCCCAATATTTTGAGAAATTTAGACTTCTCCTCTATTCTCCTAGGAGGAAGAACTGGCACTGATAGAGGAGTTAGTTTTAGAAGGCAGGGCCTAGGGAAAGGGAAAATAGGTAAAGTTGCTTAAACCCATCTCTCGTTTGGGCCTGTAGATGATGTGTAGGAACTAGTCATCTAAAGGTGATGAGCTTATGGTGGTGAAGGAATGAAGGATTCTGCTACAAAGTCACCCTTAGCCCATCAGGGTGGAAGAATAGGAATATCTAGATT
The DNA here is from genome assembly GCF_000299155.1 of Elephantulus edwardii. Taxonomy (NCBI): domain Eukaryota; kingdom Metazoa; phylum Chordata; class Mammalia; order Macroscelidea; family Macroscelididae; genus Elephantulus; species Elephantulus edwardii. The sequence goes on from NW_006400005.1 coordinate 569,940, forward strand.
TGATCATCCTCTTTGCAGCTAGTGTGGCTGGCACATAACAATTCACAAAGCAAACGGATTAACAGCTAATGCTCATAATCAATGAATTGCAGTCAAGTTGCTTCTGACTACCAGTGGCTTCATGAGTGTGAGCAGAATCGTGTTCAGTAGGTTACAAATGGCTTCCTTTTGGGAGTAGATCCCCAGACAGTTGTGCTTCTCTGGCAGTTCAGTTTCCCCTGCACCACCTTGAGAGAAAGATAGGCAATCTCCTTCCCAGTGATTTACAGTCTCCTGAAACCCACTAAATGTTCAGCTAGGAATTGGTTCCAAGTTGACAGCAATGAATTTGATGTTTTAATATGATAGCTTATATAAACTGGAGAGACTTTTCTGCCATCCTGGGCACCTGCCACCCTTGCATAATAGAGCCCACTTCATTTCTGGGGCAATTGGAAGTCAGCTATCTTTTGAAAGGCTCTCAATAGAATAGGCATAACAATGACTGAAACATTTTCTTCCAATTGTGTGGTCTCTACGCAGCACAAAACAAATGATGCAGAGAGACTGAAGACATTTTCGACAAGCATCACATTTAGAAAGGGAGCAAGCAGCACTTCCAAATTCCATTTGTTTCTTCACTGCATACTAATCCTGGGGTTTATCAGTTTAGGTTTATTCCCTAAAGAATAACTTCAGATTTATGAATTCATTCTTAATTCATTAGGAGAACTTGCCATCTCCTGCATTAATAATCATAAGGATGCAGAAGCAGTGTCACCAGGAGCACTGATGATGGTCTTGTTCTCTCACCTAAAGCCAGGCTGATAATGAACTGATAAGTAGAACTTTGAAAAAAAATTTACAACATAATACTCGTCATTCGATATGCTTCCAGTATGATAGCTCTAATAATGCATTTCCTAAACATTTATTATGAAATTAAATAGACAAGAACATTATTAATAAGGCATGAACCAGCTTTACTCATTCAAATTTTCTCCTGTAACAGTAAACTCAGGGATGTATGTCAGTTGGTTTCTTGGTCATGCAACCTGTGTAGGTGTATAGTGTCCCAGCTCTTGGCTTAATATCTTGTCACCATCATCATGAAGTTTTAAATTACTTTAACTCTGACCTTGTGTTTTGTTAATAAATAATACACACACCCACAAGTGAGCAGAAACCATGTGCACATGTGCCCACCATTTCTTGGAAACTTGTTTGTATTTTCCAATTTTAGTGGGCCAACTATATATAGAGATAGAGATAGAGACTGAGGTGGCGATAATAGATATAATATAGAATATATAATAGATATAATATAGAATATATAACATATAAAAGATATAATATGTAAGATATAAGACAGATATAAGATATAATATATAGCATATAATATATATATATTGTATATATTCAGTGAGATGAAAAAGAAAGTTAAAAGTAGATGTGTTATGTCTATGGTTGAGAAAACAGTATGCTAAGGATGCTAACAGTCCCTCATGACCACTCTTTCCATTTTGAACCAGAATTTGTTTCAGTTACATAAAGAAGGCAATGACTTTCTAAGATACTAATAGTCAATAAACCCTGTTGTAACATGCCTGATCCAGGCCATGGCCTTCGCAATTGCATGCTACACATCAGAAAGCTGGAGATTGTTCTAGGGATAATAGGAGGATAGATGCCTTTGAGCTGTGGTGCTGGAGAAAAGTATTGAATATACCATGGACAGCTAAGAGAACAAACAGGTTTGTCCTGGAGAGGGTGAAACCAAGATGCTCCTTAGAGGTAAGGATTCTGAAGCTCCATCTATGGGCATGTTGCAAGGAAGAATCAGTCCTTGGAAAGGGCCATTATGCTTCGGAGGCTGGAGGGAAAGCACAGGAAAGGAAGACCCTTGATGAGACGGATTGATTCAGTGACTGTGGTAAAGGAGGTAGGTGCGTCAGGTTTTAGAGTTCTTGTATATAAGGTTGCTATGAGTCACAAGTGACTTGATGGCATATAACAACAACAACAACTATAAAATAATGACATAGAAAGGAAAGGAATCCATGGTAAGTTTTTATTTCAGCTTTTCCTTATTCATCAAAAAGCTGCAAGTAGAAAGAGTTAGGAGAGAATATGCATTTTAAAATGTGAAATAAAACCAGAGAATGTTGTATAACATTTTAACTGTTCTGTTAAGAGTGAAATATATATGTATGTACAAGCTACAAACTAAATTGTGCCATTTTAGTGATTCTGAATTTGAGTTATAGATGTTTTATATTTGCATTTAAAACCAGCATAAAAATATAAGGATGAATAGCAAAATTTATGCTAAGAATGTAAAATATTAATTTTCTTTTACTTAGAACAGCATTAAACAGCAAATAAAAAAAGTATGACAAATTGATAGAGCTAGTGGAATAAAGGACAAGGCTTTATGTTTTAATTCCTTTTATAGAAATTTTATCCTGCTGTTTAAACAAGATGTCTCACATTTTTGTTTTGCATGATTCTTACTGTTTTTGGACACTGTCACAGAGCCTGGCCATAGATGGCCATGTCTTTCCCCAAAAAAACACTTCTGGGTAGATTAGAATCTTTCGCCTTTTGGGTTAGCCCCTCAGGGGTTGACCATTGAACTAACTATGGACTCCAGTGCATGCAATTGCATTTCTACATACCTTCACCAACACAATATCTTCAAATTTATTATTGTCACTCTAAAAGGGTAACAATTTTCCTAGGGTTTTAACCTCTGGCTGAAGGTCAGGAATATGAAGGTTAGATATACTTGAATCTACTAGGAAATGCCAGTTTATTTGATGAGTTTCTTTGCCATCACCAACTCTTAATAAACTTTTTAGCTTGCTGCAATGAGATGAAGGTGAACTATGCAAACTCCTCACTTACTATTTTGTTATCTGCTGTTTCAGATTATGACAATAGTTATAAAAAAAAAACCCTGCTGTCTACTCTATGGATTAGATGTACATCTGGAATGAAGGAGTGCTGAGATGTGAGATGATGATTGTGATGGTTAAAGTTATGTGTCAACTTGGCGGGGCCGTGATTCTCAGTGATATGACAGCTGTGTAATTTGTAAGTAATTTGTCAGTTATCAAATGTTATAACTAGACAGTTATGCAATGATTTAGTCATCCTTTATTTTGTATTCTGAAAAGGTGGTTACCCTCTGTTTTCACAGAATACTGGTATTTGAATAATGATCCGGTTTGTGGAGCCTAACCGCACTGGTGGGAATCCAGTTTGGAAGTGGTTCTGGTGAGGATTAGGGTGGAATGTTGACTCGGTGAAATGTTTATTGTTTTTGGTCAAAAATTCTTCTAGGTGGTATAGAACTGATCTGTCCATTTGCTGTATAGAGGTAACTCATGGTTCCTGTGATGTTAAATACTGTGACACTGATGTGTCAAATGTGACAGTGGTTACCCATGGTGGACAGTGTCTGGTGGAGCTTCCTGCCTAAAACAAGCTTGGAAGCAGGAGTGGCATCCACTTCCAAAATGGCTTGCCTCCAGAAACTCTATGAACTTGGAGGAATGACGAAAGTTATACAAATGTTCTGGTTTTTCATTCACAGAGTCACTATAAGTCATCTAAGACTCGACGACACTTAACAACAACAACCATAACCACACCAACCACATCAGCAAGATCAGAATGAATGTTGTGTTTTATTGTGGTCCTAGTTTGCCTTTTCCTAATTACTAATGATGGTGCAATTCTTTTCAAGTTTTTAAATTCTTGATTCCTTATTCACTAAAGCCAGTCAGCATATATTGGACATTTTTCTACTGAGCTGTCATTTTTTACTCTGATTTGTATGGCTTTTACATTTGTAAAGACCTATTAAATAGTCTTATTTAAAGATATTCATTTGTGAATTATATATGTTGTGAAAACATTTTACAACTTTGTCCCTACTTTCTTTATTTGGTGAATAGAAGCTTTAAATATAAGTTTGCGTGAATTATTTACGATTTATGGCTTTTATCTTTATTTAAGAAGCTTCTTCTTGTTGTTATGTGCCTCTGAGTTGAGTACAAATCATAGTGGCCCTATGAACTACAGATCCGAACCCTGTCCTATTCTGAGCCATCCTTAACATCTCTAACACACTTGAGCCCACAGCTACAGTCACTGCGTTGATCTTTCTTGCCAACACTCTTTTGCTGACTTTACCATTCCAAGCATAAGGTCTCTCTCAAAGGAATAACCTTTCTTAGCAATGGGCCAAGGTATCCTTGCATCCAAGGAAGGAAACCCTGGAGGCCTAGTGGTGAGAAGCTGGGCTGCAATCCAGAAGACACATAGCTCGAGGCCACCAGCTGCTCTTTGGGAGAAGGATGGACAATCTCCTCCTGTGAGATTAACTGCCTCTGAAAACCTGCTGGAGGGTCAGCTATGGGTTGGTTTTGACTCTACATCCTGGCTTTCAAGGAACATTCTGGCTACACTTTCCCTATAACATATCTGCTTATTCTTTTGGCAGTCTATGGGGTATTCAGTGATCACCTCCAACATCACAATTCAAGGTCATCAATTCTTCTGTCATCTTTATTTATTTCCCAGCTCTCAGATAAACAGCAATGATTGAGAAGGTAATGATTTGAATTAGGCACACCTTAGTCTTCAGAGCAACATCATTGCTTCTCAGTACTTTGGAAAGGTCCCCAGTAGTGGGCCAATGCAATACATATCCTGATTTCCTGACGGCTTTTACCAAAGGTATTAATTGTGGCTCAAGTAAGATGAAACCACTGACAATTTCAGTTTCTTAGAAACCTCTTTGGTGGCCCAGTGGTAAGGTATTGTGCTGCCAGCTCAAAGGCATGCAGTTGGGATCAATCAGCTGCTCCAAAGGAAAAAGATGAGTATCTCCTCCCATGTAATTCTCAACCACTGAAAATCCACTGGAGGGTCAGCTGTGAGTTGGTTCTGACTTGAGGCACAAACCAACAATAACAAACTTAGTTATGAAATCTATTTTCCCTCTCGTGAGCATTGAAAAATCATATTTTATATTTACTATATGGACATATTAGGCATTGGAGAGATGAGATGGACTGGCATGGGGCATTTTGAGTCAGATGACCATATGCTTTATTACTCTGGAGATGAAAAGACAAGGAAAAATGGGGTTGCCTTCATAGTAAAAAAAGTTATTTCTAGATCCATCTTGAAGTACAACATCGTGAGTGACAGGATTATATCCATATACTTACAAGGAAGTCCAGTGAATACCACTATCA
>NW_006400005.1:577141-606499 GCF_000299155.1 Elephantulus edwardii
GTCTGCTGTTAGGGACCTCTCTAAAGTACTCAAGAGCAATGGTGTCTCTCTGGAGACTAAGGTGCGCCTGATACAGGCCATGGTCTTTGCAATCGCTTGTCATGCATCAGAGAGTTGGGCAATGACTAGGGAGGACAGAAGGAGAGTTGATGCTTGCTGATATTAGATGGATCTAGGCTGAAAGTAGAGAACACCAGAAGGATGTCTATATGTGTCTTACTAACTATGCAAAGACATTTGATTGTGTGGGTCATAACAAATTATGGATATCACTGAGAAGTATGGGAATCTCAGGATACAAAACCTATACAAACTACCATTATACTTTGGTATTAAGGAATATAACTTTCAATAAAGCTACTTAAATGCAAACAAAACAAAACAACAAAACAAAACAAAATAAAACAAAACAAACCTATTCTTAGTCTAGTAGCTGTTGTCTGAACAGAGCAAGGGAACACCATATTGTTTAAAATTAGGAAAGGTATGTGCCAGGGCTGTATTCTTTCTTCATATCTATGCAATCTGTATGCTGAGCCAATCCGTAGAGAAGACGGACTCCATGAAGAAGAATGAGGCATTAGGGTTAGAGGAAGACTCATCAACAACCCGAGTTGTACAGATGACACAGCCTTGCTGGAAGTGAGGAAGACTTGGAGTGCTTGCTGCAGAAGATCAGAGACTACAGCCTTCAGTCAAAAGACAAACTACATTTGGAAAATCTGCTGCCAAGAACGTTTCCAAAGTGCTAAAGAGTAACCATGTTGAAGACTACAGTGCATTTGATTCAAGTGATGATCTTTTCAATTAGTTGATATGCACCTGGAAGTTGGACAATAACTAATGATGACTAAAGAAGAGATGCCTTTGAGTTGTGCTTTCGGAGAAAGGTTCTGAATATCCCGTGAATTACCGAAGACCAAACAAATATTTTCTGGAAAAAGTGCAGCCAGAGTGCTCCTTGAAGGTAAGGTGACAAAAGATATCATACTAGGAAAGGTGAAAGGTCAGTGAAAAAGAGGAGGATCTTCAACAGGATGGATTGATACAAGGACTGGATGGCACAGGATAGAGCAAGGTCTATTATTCATAGGGCCATAATGAATGATGAGTGACTTGATTAAACCTAACGACAGCAACAACAATTAGTTCTTACTGTGAAATTTATTGGATAATTCTTTCCTTTCGCAATGATCAGCAGGTCATGAATAAAATCTGTGCACACATGTGTATGTGTGTGTGCCTGCGTTATTCTTTGCTACTGACCAATTTCTTGATACATTCCTCTAAACCATGCTATCTTAGTTACTAAAGACTCATGATAAGTCTTGATTTCTAATAGATGTCATTTTACTTTTTTTACTTTTCTCTTATATGAATTTATGAATAGTCTGTCTTTGTTACTTTTCTCTTTTGTGATTTTGAGAGTAGTTTAAAAATTTTTTTTATTATTACTTTCAATGAAAATTTACAGAGGCTTTGGGATTTCCATTCATTCATTGTTGCACTTTTCTCCCCTCCCAACGTTCCCCTCCCCCCAGGACACTACCCTCTTGGAAAAGTAAAAGACAAATTCTTTCACTGTTTTACAATCCGTCCCCCCAGGTCCATTCCACTATGCAGCCTTTGCTCTGGACTATCATCATGACAAAAATACCTAATCACATATCACTTTTAAACAGTTTTCTCTCTCATCTGTTTCAGTGCAGTATACATTATTGAACCCATCTTTCTCAGTCTCCCCTCAACCCCGAGGTCAGTCCTGTTTTACCACAGTGACACCATGTAGTAGTTGTCCTTTTGTGAATGAGATACTTCACTCAGCATAATGTTCTCCAGGGTCACCCATTGTGAATAATATTGCGTGAGTTCCTTGTTTTTCAATGCAGCATAGTATTCCATTGTGTGAATATACCACAGCTTCTCTATCCATTCATTTGTTGATGTGTACTTAGGTTGTTTCCAGCTCCTTGCTATTGTGAACAAAGACACAATAAACATGGGTATGTATATATCTGCTTGGGTGGCAGTTATGGTCCCTTTGGGGTATATTCCCAGTAGTGGAATTTCTGGGCCAAATGATATCTCTATTTGCAATTTTTTGAGAAAGTGCCATACAGTCTTCCATAGTGATTGCACCATTTTATACTCCCACCTACAGTGAATAAGGATTCCAGTTTCTCCACAATCTCACCAGCATTGGTTGCTTGCTGTTCTGTTAAATTTTGCTGTTCTTACTGGGGTGAGATGATATCACATAGTTGTTCTGAAGAGTAGTTTTTCAAGTTCTTTGAAAAATCCTGCCTTGATTTCAGTTGATATTGTAGCTATCCTAGGAGTAATTTGAAGGAGACATGCCATTTTTAAAATACAAAAATCTTCCTATTCAATAATATTTTAATATTTACATATGTTGTATGTGTATATATGTTGCTATTTTTAGGTGCCATCAAGTGGACTATGACTCAGAGATCTGAACCTTTCTCTATCATGCACCATCCTTGTCATCTCTGCGCTTAAGCCCATTGTTATAGTCACGGTGTCAATACACTTTGTTGAAGGTCTTCTTCTCTTCCTCTGACCCTTCACCTTTCTTAGGATGATGTCTTTTTCCAAGGACTAGTCTTTCCTGATAACATATCCAAAGTATGTGGGATGCAGTCTCACCATGCTTGCCTCTAAGGAGCACCCTGGTTGCATTTCCTGCAAGATATACTTATTTGTCCTTTTAGAAGTCTGATAGATCTTTTGAAGCAAGTTCTTCAAGTCCTCTTCACTTTCTGTAAGCAAAGTTGTATCAGTTGCATAATTCGGGTTACTTATGAGTCTTCCTCTAATTCTCATGCCACATTCTTCTTAATGTGCTCCAGCTTCTGAAATGATTTGCTCATAATTCACCTTGAATCGGTGTGGAGAAAGGTTACAGCCCTAAAGTACCCCTTTCTTGATTTTAAGTCACACAGTGTCCCCTTGCCCTGTTCCACCAACAACTTCTTGGTCTAGGTATAGGTTTTACATGGCCATAATGAAATATTCTGGGAGTCTCATTCTTCTCAATGTTATCCATAAATTGTTATAATCCACACAGTCAAATACCTCTGCATGGTTAGTAAAACATGTTGTTGTTGTGTACCATCGAGTCAGAACCGACCCATAGCTGGAGGCGAGTTTTCAGAGGCAGTTAATATCATGGGAGGAACTTGCTTATTCTTCTGCTGCAGAGCAGCTTGTGGATTCAAACCACATGTCTTAAGGATTGCAGTGTGGTGTCTTGCCACTAAGCTACCAGAGTTCCCTAATATTTGAAAATAAAAGACTTCTTTTTTTTAATGAATAAACATGAAAATATTCTTTCATGATTTATATTTTATTGATTGTTTTAAGGGCCAGTACAGAGACATTATGAACAACCTGTACACAATTCTTAATGCAAATACCAAAAATCTAAAAAGCCATGTAGTCATAATTCTTTTCTAAATTCCAATGACCTTCCAGCTTTAAATTTTGAGGAAAGTTTTCATAAAGAAGAAAATAAGTACCAGTATCTTCAATTGTTGCTAAACTGTCACATCATTAAGTCCCACTAATTCACAATTTACTACCACACACACTACACATTATATACAATATTGAGTTTCACTGAAGATTGAGTTTGAGTTTGTTTCTCATATATTCTTTATTGCTTTTAGGTTGTATTTCAGAAGAGAAGGGGTAGCTGATCTAAGAGCTGTAAGCATTCTCTTTCCAGCAGACTTCTTGTTTTGTTGTTGGAATGATCTAATGTTAGATATTTTGAGCTTCACTCCACTTTCTAAACTTGCATCTATTGCTCTGATGCAGGAAAGATAGTCTTCTAAGACCCTTGCCACTCGGGTAGCTGGCACAGACTCTGGGTAGGACTGTGAAGCATGCCTGTGGGTATTAATCAATGATGATAGGTAAGACCTTGTCCTTTAGAAAAAAAAATGTGCTAGTATTTTTCATCACCCTGGAGAAACCTAATTAGATACCAGGATGCTCCTAGGGGATCTGAAGGTTCTGTGTTTTTATAACTAGTGGTAGAAGGGCTTTCAGCTTTATCCTTGAGAAATGTACAATCAGCGTCCAACTCCTAGCTAACTTCATCGAAAGAGTTACACTCCAGTGGTTTTGCTGCACTCAAGGTATCACATCCTAGCTCCAAAAACTCATAATGAGGTCTCTAAGAATTTTCTTATATGAATATGTATTAATAGTTCCCTGATTTTGCATGAATACAGTGAAGATAATATATATGTGAAGGGCAAAGGAATACATAATAAAGTGCTGATTAGAGATTATAATTAATGAATTACATTAATAAATGGTAATTAAGATTATAAAATAAAATATCTACGAATGTTTGTATGAAAAACCAATATGAAAGATACACTGTCATTCAAATAAAAAAGAAATTAATTCATAAGAATAGATTGAGAAGATTCTGTTTCTTCTGTTTGTAACTACAGTCTAAATCAAGAGAAAAGGACTGCACAGCTGTAACTCTCAGCCCAGTGCTCTGGGGAGAAAACTGGTCAGGTTGATAAGAGACAAGTTCATGTTTATATACAGCTGAATCTCAAAGACTGACCTATTTTTCTGAACCTTGGTTGTCTATGTGGCTTGGAGAAAAACACAGAAGGAAGATGCATAGAATAGATTTCTCACGCCTACAGTGATACAGTTCTGATGAACACAGACTCGGGCATCCTGCTGGGATTCAAGCCCTGCCACTGTCACCTCCTATAGGACTTTTGAACAAGTTTTTATTCTCTCTGTACCTTAGTTTTGTCTGTATAAAGGGGACCAAGATGCTAAGGCTTTTTGAGGATTAAAGTTGATAACATGCATAAAGTATCTGGCAAGCAATCAATGTTAAAGATATATTATTTGTATTGTGATGTAATTGGATCCTGTCTTTACAAATGAAGCATAAATAAGGAAGATCCAGTTCTCAGTACTGAGATTCAGAAGGCCGAAGAGCCAGCAAGAGCAAGATGCAGGTAACATCAGGCACAGAGTGTCCACCTGGCAGGCCTGTAGTGCACATGGGCAGCAGTGGAGGTTGTCTCTCTGTGTCAAGCAGTCTCCAAAGGCTTGAGAAGCCACTGCATCATCAATTTAAAATGCTACTGTTTGTACTGCTTCTATAAGCCTCCAAGTTTATGCAATACTTTTATATACATTTTTTTGACTCCGCAATAGTCTTGTGAGAAGAGTTTTGACTTTTCTGCATTTTATGAATGAGATGTAATTTAAGCAACTCATTCAAGGTCATACTTCTTTCCTAATTCTGCACCCATGTTACGAAACTAGCTTCTGAAGTATTTGGAGATTGATTACAATAGCCTCTAAGGCATGATCTCCAGGGTGCTTTCTAAAATTCAAGGTTAGTAAGTATAATGGGGCTGAGAAAGTCTTGTTAAATAGACATTCTTAGTCTCCAACCACAGATAATCTTGTTGTTGTTGTTAGGTGCTGTCAACTTGAGTATGGCTCATGGTGACCCTATGAACATCTGCACCTGTCCCCTCCTGTGTCGTCTTAACTATCTCGGTTACACTCAAGCCCATTGCTGCAATGATTGTATCAACCTACCTGGTTGGGTGTCTTCCTCTCCTCCGCTGTCCCTTCACCTTCCCAAGCACGATGTCTCTCTCCAAGAAATAATCCAATGGTTATATGCCTGAGGTACGTGAGATGAAACATCATCATCTTTGCCTCCAACGAGCTCTCTGCCTGCACCCTCTCCAAGACCTATCTGTTTGTTCTTTCTTGTCCATGGGCTACTTTACACTCTTCTCCAGCACTACAGTTGAAAGGCAACAACTCTTCTTCTGAAAAATCAGAGAGTCTAGGGTACCAGAAATCTGCCGTTTTGATTTGCACTCTTGGATGATCCTGTCTACTAGTGACTAGAGAGAACTTCTCACTGAGGCTATTCTAGGCTGTTGTCAGGGTTGGCACCTGCCTCATAGCAACCTCATGCACAACAAGAGCAGACTGTTGTGATGCATAGTGTTCACTGTATGAGATTTTAGTGGTAGATCACCAGGTTTTTCTTCCTAATTACTAGGGAAGCCTTCAAATTTCACTGCATGGTAGTCAGAAGAGACTTAAAACTGGCCCTCCATTTAATTTCTGAGGCTGTAAATTGTACCAAAGGAGACTGTCTATCTTCCTCCTGGAGAACTGCTGGCAAACTGGAATCACTAGAGAGGTACTTTAGAAGGAGGAGTGGCATCCACTTCCATATTAGCTTGCCTCCGGAAACCCTATGAACCTGGAGAGAGGATGAAAGGCACCCAAGCATCGAGGACTCTCCTTCACAGGGTCTCTATGAGTCGCCTGAGACTCGACGGCACTCAACAACAACAACAACAACAACAACAGAGAGGTACTGTCTTCGTATGAGCAGTGCAAGCCTCTAGGGACTGCATCAGCTAAGGACTGCACTACGAGAATGTCCCATTAGTAAGTATTGTTGTTGTGGGTCATCAAGTCAGAACATATTCATAGCCGACCCTCCAGTGGGTTTTCAGAACCTGAAAATCACACGGGAAGAGACTGTCCATCTTTCTATTGAAGAGCAGCTAGTGGATTTGAACTGATACCTTTGGTATTGCAGCTCCTTACTACTAGGCCACGTGTTTGTGCCCTTATGGAAGGTACAAGCTAGTATGACAATCTATTAACCATCAAACGAGCTCTACACAGTATGTCACCTTCTGAGAGTATGCAAGTCTCAAGTTGGTTCCTGTGGCTTTTGTTTGTGTGCTGTTTTTGTAAGTACCATGAAGTCAGCTCAACCCATAGTGATCCCACGTACAGAGAAGGGAGCACTGCCAAATTTGCCCCATCTTCACAGTCTCTCTGTACTTGAGCCTATTGTTATAGTCGCTTCAAAAATTTTCTTGAGATTTTATCTCACAGTCTTTAGGCAAGTTATCAGGCGAAGCCAGACCATACAGAAAGGCATCATGATTGGTAAACAGGTGGCCAATGAAAACGAAGACCCTATAAGACCCTTAACAAGATAGGCTTTATGTAGTTGTGTCTGATGCGGGCCCCATGGTATCTTGACTCTAAGCTAAAGACATACAATTTCCACTAACTTACCACTGATCTATATGTGTTCATACATGAAGTTTATTTTCTTCTGACTATGCACATCATTTTCTTTTGCTGATTATGAACAACACAAACTATTTTCCTGCAGTCATACTAGATTATAAGTTCCATGACCAGAGTTTGATTTTGATTGATTATATTAACACATGCTTAATTCTCAAATTGACTTGCTGAGTTATGACTTACTCATGTTGTGACTTGAAGATTATGACTTAATGTTTTACAGAGGGGAAGGCAGGGATTAAGAGAGTTTGGACTTGATTTTTATATTACCCTGCAAGTATATGGCAAGTTAAAATACATCCATCCTTCTAACTCCCAGCTCAGTGATTTTTCCAGCAAGGGACATCAGCTAGCTCCTAGTAAAAGTATGGATACTGGAACATGCCCAACCTGTACAGGACTTCTGAAATGTCAACACTGGAATCTTCACTTTTTTTGAATAAAACTGATCAGTGTCCTAGGCTGTCCAGTCCTGAAAGCTGTGTTTCGAATATTGATGGTGGCAGGCTAAGCAAATTGTAGTACAGAGACCAGCAAATACATCAGGCCGATTAGGCATGAATAAAATGACCACTTTTTAAAGCAGTTTATGTGCCGCACAGGGGAAAATGCACATGGATAAAAGGCAGGCTCATACTAGCCGCTTAATTCTTTAGCAATCCATCAAAACTTACCTTACACAACGACTCTTACTGCTTTTAGAGAAAGATTAAATATCGGTGTCTGTTTCTATAATTTTCTTTTCTCAGCAGGTTTGACCTTCCTTCCATAAAATAAGAGTTAATTGTGCTTTTCTGAAGGTAAGCAATTACCACCTCCTTCCTCCATAAGATCTTTTTTATTTGAACACCTTGGAGATACATAAAATACTGGGGGCCATCAAAGTAAGGTCGTGTTGATTGGTTAGTAAACACCCAGTTACTTAATGGGTGATTTCCTTAGGGCATTTAAGGACCCAGCCCCAGAGTAAATGTCCAGAGCTGGCAATAAGCTTCGTTTGAATATTCACATTAGCATCAAGCAGCTGGAACTGGAGGGTGCATGATTCACTGTCTGTAGCATTGGCTTCATAGTGAATAAAGGAGCTTTATGAAAATCAATAGAGTGACTACAATTACCAAGTGCATTACTCCAAAGATATTAAAGGCCATAAATCAAGCACATCAGCTGAAGAATAATGATGATGTTATGTACAAACAAGAAAGCATGATATCAGCTGAGGAAGGGGCCAGAATCTTATTTCATGGTTGCTGAGGAACGGAAAATAAGCGGTTACTTTTTGTTTTTTAGCATCAATCTTATGGCATTTTATCACAAGTCTTACAAAGCCAAACACACAATTTGGTGATCAGTGACAGACAGTTGGAAGGCAGAAGAAATCCAATCATGCTGAAAGATTTGGCTGGAATTGTCTCCACTCGAATTGTCTGCCTTGCAGAGATTGGCTTGGCTGGGAGTGCGTGCGAGCGGCAAGGCGGTGGGCTTCCACGTAGAGTGAGGGCACCGAGGATGCTCCAGAACTGTTAAGTAGCAAAGTACCTGATATGCCAATTAATTCGAGTCTTAGAATGTCAGCATTAGAGGGTCTGGAGAAAACATTTAGTCTCACTGTTCTTCTGACGCTCACAACCCTTCTCATACCCAAAATGATTCATGCACTTTGAGGCCCTAGAATTCTTCTCATTCATCACAGACCGCTCCATATTCTCACAGAATTTTTGATAACAGGAAGTAAAAGTTCAAAAGCTGCAAAACACAGTTTGGTTCCTCTATCATCCATGGACCTCTGGTGGCCTAGTGGATAAGGAGTTGTGCTGCCCATCTAAGGCAGATAATTTATATTGAGGAAGTTACAACTAAGCAATCATGCAATACCTACTATGCATTCACTGTGTGCCAAGACGCTGTCCTAGGCACTGGGATACTGCTTGTCAAGGTTCCCGGCTGCAAAATGAGAGACACCTGAAAAATAGGTGAAATGAAAGGGAAAAGGTGAAGGCAGAAGAAAATGTGGGTGCTTTCATCAGACGGAAGTGGGATACCAAAATCAGCTAGGAGTGGCGAGATGGTGGTAGTTGTGGAAGGGGACTGGGTTATTGAGTGAAGAGTTCTAGAGTTAAGCGGAATCAGGTCGGTTCCTGACGGGTGATGGGAGGAAGTCAGTAGAGAGGAGGACAGGATGGCATTGAGGTAGAATGACTAAGCAGTTGTCTGAGATTCCGAGGAGAGCGAACAAAATCAACACTTTTAGGTTTGCTATGAGTCATAATCAGCATGTTAGCAACAAATTTGGTTCCCTTTGCTTGTTTATTTAGAAAAATAGACGTATTTTAGTGTTGAAAATGAGGGGGAGTGTTGAGTAACGAAAAGAGAGGCTTAGGAGGAAGGTTGCTGTTGTTGTTACAGGCTGTCGAATTGCTTGTGACTCATAGCAACTCTATGTACAACAGCCCTGAACCCTGATCAATCCTGAGCCAACCTTATCGTCTCTGACACACCTACCCCCATTACCCACTTACTGAGTCAATCCATATTGTCAAGAGTCTTTCTCTCTTGACCTGTCCCTTCACCATCCCAAGCATAATATCCCTCTCCAAGGACTGGCCCCTCCTTGCAACATGCCCAAAGTATATTGGATAGAGCTTCAGAATCCTTGTCTCCAGACAGTAACCTGATTTCACCTTCTCCAGAATGAACTTGTTTATTCTCTTAATAGTTCATGGTATATTCAATACTTTTCTCCAGCACTGCAGCTCAAAGGCTTCAATTTTCCTTCTGTCATCCCTAGTCATTGTCCGGCTCTCTGATGTGTAGCATGTACTTGAGAAGACCATGGCCTGGATTAGGTACACCTTAGTCTCCAGATTGATATCATTGCTCTTTACTACTCTGGAGATATCTTTAACAGCAGAGTTTCCCAGAGCAATTAATCTTTTATTTTCCTGGCTGCTGGTACCAATAGTGTTGATTGTGGAGTCAAGAAGATTAATGCTGTTAACAATCTCAATCTCTTCACCATCTATCATGATGCTGCCAATCAGCCCACTGGTAGGAATCTTTGTTTTCTTGATGTTGAGCTTCAATCCATATTGCAGGCTGTAGTCTTCATCTTTTTGCAGAAAATGCCTTAGGTCTTCCTCAGTTTCAGTAAGCAAGGTTATATCATCTGTGTAACATAGGCTGTTGATGAATCTTCCTCTAATCCTGATGCCGCACTCCTCCTCATAGAGCCCAGCCTCCTGGATGATCTGTTTTGCATATAGATTGAAAAGGTATTATAAGTATGATAAAAAAATATGGTAATGATATTGTCACCAAAACCCTCAAGTTCACTGCCACCAAGTCAGTTCTGCCTTGTAAGAACCCCATAGGACAAAGTAGAACTGCCATAGTAGGATTTCCAAAACTGAAATCTTTATGGAAGCAGAGCGCTTCATCTTCTGTGGCTGATGGATTAACATTTCTGACCTTTTAGTTAGCAGCTTGATGCTTAATCCACTGTGCCACCTATCCTAAACAGGTATGAAAAACCTCTACTGTCACTGTTAGGCACAATCAAGTTGACTAGACTTGTAACGACCTTATGAACAACACATGTGACCCTTGTCCTATCCTGTACCATCTTTGTTCTCTATAATATATTTGAGCCCCTTGTTACAGTCACTGTGTCAATCTGTCCTGTTGAGGATAAAATCTCTAGGAGGTGGAAATGGTAAACTCTCAGACCTCTGTACTATAGCACAGTAGGGGTGGTGAGATAAGGAAGCAGATAGTGGGCCTGGTGATGTGAACTTCCTGAGGAGCTTCCTGACATGGTGATGTATGTTGCTTAGGACACTGACCTGATTGGGGGTTATGAAAGGCAGTGAGACTGCAGGCGTGATTATTCCTCAGAGGCTATAGAGGCAATAGGACACTGCTGGTATCTTGATTCTAAACATTTGAAATCTGAACTGTGAGAGTGTATTTCTGCTGTTTTTAGCCATCAAGTAATTTGCTCTAGAACTCATGGGAAATGAATAGAGTGAGAGAATGGTTAAAATGAGGGACTGTGGGAGTTGGGTTAGATGACATTGGTAAGAAGGGATAGAGGAAATGAAGGTCTTTACCCCTTGGTACGAGAAGCCAGGAAATAAGGAGACACTGCAATGGGAAAATCTGCAGTTCGGGGCCTTTCCAAATTATTGAGAAGTAGTGATGTCAGTTTGAGGGCTAAGGTATGTCTGATTCAGGCCATGGTCTTTCCAATTACTAGTTATGCAAGTGAGACCTGGACAATGAATACGGATGACAGAAAAAGAATGAATGTCTTTGAGCTGTGGTGTTGGAGAAGAGCTCTGAATATTCCTTGGATGGCCAAGAAAATGAATTGATATGTCTTCGAGAGGGTACAGCGGAGTGCTCTTTGGAGGCAAAAATGATGAGGTTTTGCCTCACATACTTTGGAAATGCTATTGGAGGTGCTATTCCTTAGAGAGGGACATGATGCTGGGAAGGGTGGAGCATCAGTGAAGGAGAGGAAGACCCTCAACCAAGTGGATTGACACAGTGACTGTTGCAATAGACTCTTGTGTGTCTGGAAGTGTGAGGATGGTGCAGGACAGGATTAGGTTCAGATCTTTTGTTTATAAGGTTGCTATGAGTTGCACTCCGACTCGATGGCACCTAACAACACCACCAACAGCATCCTGTCCTGGGAATAGGAGAGCACGTGAGTGAGAACAGACAGTGGCTGAGAGATGGTTGTGGTCAGAAAGAGTTCAATTCTAGAGATGGATCAGCATTGCATAATGGTAACATCAGCATGATCCTGGGAACTACGGATCCTCTGCAGTGGAACTAAGAATTAAATTGAGAGATGAAGGTTTTGAATGGAAAGTTTTGGAGGGCTACATGAACTTGGGGTAAGAAAGGAAACTGAATCAGGTGTCAAAATCCTCATGAATCCAGAAGAAAGTTAAAGCAGATGACAGATGGAGGATGGGAGAGTGGAAAGAGTTAACAGTGGTAGAGCCAGAAGGAAGACATTTTTATTTATGATCAATGAGTCATGCTCTGGCAGAGACACCAGAGCAAGACAATTGTTTCTCTCTGTCTCCATCTGAATCTTAGATGGAATGCTGGAAAGTGAGCCCATCACATATCTCCTGGACACAGAAGATGAGCCTTAAGGAAAAATCCAGGCACCTGAGACTCAGGACATAAGGAACATATTTACAAAGTACTTGAAGAAGGGAGGCATTTGTTACCATGTAATGCAATATAAATACATTAGTCAGTCAACATAGAATGTGAACTGGTAACTATGACGGAGTCATGATAAACCTGATGTTGCAATAGTAATAAAAATGAAGTATTTCTGAAGCTTGTACTCGAGTCTGGCACAGTGTTAATCTCAGTAGCTAAATTGTTACAAACTAAAGACTAAGGATCAAATGTATCAGAGATGGTGAGGATGGTACAGGATAGGATAGGATTCAGATCTGTTGTTCATAGGTTACTATGAGTCATACGTGATGGCACCTAACAACTACAACAACAAAGACTAAGGTGCACCTGATCCAAGCTATGATCTTTTTAATTGCCTACTTCAAATCTGAAAGCTGGACAATGACCAAGGATGACAGAAGAAGAATTGAGGCCTTTGGTGATACTGGAGGAGGGTATTGAACATAAATCATGGACCAAGAGAACAAACAGGCTTGTATTGGAGAAAGTGTAACGGCAGTTCTTCTTGGACGCAAAGATGGTAAACTGCATCTCATATGCTTTGGACATGTTGCCAGGAGCAACCAGTCCTTGAAGAAGGATCTCATACTTAGAAATGTAGAGGATCAGCATAAGAGACAAAGATTATGAGATGGACTGACACAGTGATTGTGGCAAGAAGATCAGACGTGTCTGGCTGTGAGGTTGGCTCAGGAGAGGGCAAGATTCAGAGCTTTTGTTCATAGGGTTGCTACGAATCGTAGTTGACTTGGCAGCACATTACAACAGCGACAGCAGCAGCAAATGTAAGTAAGTTTTAGAAGTGTATATAAAGGAAGGTCTGTGAAAGTGTTTGTCATTTATTTGTCTCCAACGATCAAAGCAAGGATTTGCAGTTTGCAAACACTTTGAGGACTCACAGGAAGTTTTAATAAATCACAATACTTCTTCAGACCGAAATTCTTCCATTTTCACTCTTTTGCTTTATAATTTAAGCCACAAAATTTATAATTTTGTTTGTTCCTCATTTTTTTCTACCTGGTTCACAAACAAGACAGTAAAGATTTCTTTAAAGTCTTTTAAACGTTATCATCTTGAGTTAAAGTGTTAATGACACCTAAAATCTATTAAGTACTTTGCATAGATTATTCTAATTGAATCCTCTGACAATCATTTTAGGGAGGTGTTTTTATTATCTCCACCTTATGGATGGACCAAACGATGTTTAGGGGAGGATGAGTACCTTGCATAAGGTCACAGCTAGCAAGCTGAAGGGCAGGATTCAATTCTGAACAGAAGGGCTTCAGCAACTATGCCCTTTCTCACTCTACTAACTACTTTTCCTGGAGGGAGTGAAAAGAAAAATGTAGAAGTCTTCATTATAGTGACAGATAAAAAGATACATTGCTTTTCTTATTCTAGTTTGATGTTACACACTTAAAAAAAATGTGATCATCCATAAAACACTTTGATCAGAAAACCCAGAGTGTTTCTTAGTTGATATGCAGTGAGATGGATGTAAAACATGGACAAGTGACTCATAAGAGGGGACTCAGAGAGTGCTCAGTGTGCACTGAGTTTTCTTGGTTCCTTTCACAATACAAATTTTCAGATTTGTGGGAGGTGGAATCTCTTGGAGGACCTAGAATTAGATACAAGAAGATTAAATCCCATCAGACGGTGACTGCAGTAAGGCTATGATTACAGAACCAGGAAAGAAGGAATTCTCTCCACCATCACCTCAACTGAACTCAAAGCCCTTGCCGTCAAGTTGTAACTAACATGTTGCTGACCCTCCAGTGGGTTTTCAAAGGCTGTAAATCAAATGGGAGAAGATTATTCTTCTCTCTACTCTGGAGCAACTGATGGATTCGAACTTGCATGCTTTCTTCTGCGCAAATCACAGCATCATCAACTCTATGTTTTAAAACAACAACAAATAAATTGTTTTCTTTTGTAATCAGCAGGTAAAAGTCCCATTATGATGAAATAGCCTTTTTGTTTTCTCCAAGGTTTTTTCCCTAATGATAAAATGTCATCATTCAATAGTCATTCACATTTAACATAACAATGAAGGAGAACAATGGACAAGATTAAGAAACAAAGGACAGTGAATTTGAGTTTGAATTTGATTTTGGATTGCTGAGGCAGGTGTACTTTTAAGATGATCCCTGCTGTTTCTGATGCTACTTCACAGATAATGCTACATTACGTGGGAACAGAAATTTTCTGTGCAATTAAGGTCACTCATCATCGGACTTTAGGAAAAGGAGATTATCTAAATGAGCCTGATCAAATCACATCACATGAACTTTTTTAAAGCTAAATTATTTTCTTCAGCTGTTTGTTGCAGAAATCAGAGAGATTTGAAAGTGGAAAGAATTTGGTATGAAAGATGTTTTTTGAGGGGCCATATGGCAGGGATCAGAGAGAAACATTTTGGAGCTGTGCTTCCTGGTTGACAATGAGTACTTCAAGTATAAGGACATAAATCCCTCTAACAACCTTGGAAGAGGATCTTTCTTTGGTGCAACCTCTGACTAAAAGAGTTGTTGCAGTCACATAAGACCCTGAGCAAGGACTCAACTGAAAGTATGCTAGACTGTTGACAGTGGCTGGATATGGTAGAATAATAATTCTGTGTTGATTTGGGCTGCTAATTTCTAGTAATCAGCTATGCAGGAATAGGAAACAAATTCACTTGTGTTCTAGGATTTTTCCTGAATTGCGTTCTCAATTATGTTTTCCGTGGATTTCTCTTATTCTGTGCTCATCAGTTGGATGAGCCAAGTTGGGATTTAAATTTGGGGCTAAACCCCTACAACAATCTCCAACTATCACCTCTAGGAGAGTACAGTGATTATGTGATTGAACATTGGTACTTGGATTCCACCACTTTGCTGGTTGTGGAAGTGTGCGAATTACCGAACTCTTCCAACAGTGGGATATAAATAGTTACTTTGTGTCCTGGTACAGTTTTAATGAGATGCATGATATGCTGACACGTAGTAAATATTCAGTTAATGGTCATTAATGTTATTCTTTCAATTAAACAAAAGAAGGCAGTGGGGGTTTTCAAGGACCATGCCAGTCAGAAAGAAAAAGGAACAGAAAGTGTAATGGCAAAAAGATCTCTGAACTTAGGTTTTTGCTATGGGTCAGCCACATAGCTATCACAGGTACTCGGCAGCCAGATTTTATTAATGGGAAAACCTTCAAAAAGCCTAGAGACAGAGCGAGCAGCATTTATTTGCAGTGAAATAGATTGCATCCTCAGGTTGTGTGGCAGCCACCCAAGACCTATTCAGATTCTGTTCCTGTTTTGAATTTAATGCTCTGTCTATCTCACTGAACCCGAGGCCAGTCAAAAGTGAAGCTGAAACTACACACGACAAAAAAGTGAAGTGCACAGCAGAAAAGGGAAGGGAGTCACTTGATGTGTCTTCCAAATCTAACTTCACTCGCAAACTTCTTGTGGCTAGTAGGGCTGGGAGCAATGAATAGGATCCATTTTACAAAACCTTTGGACCTCCTCTCAACCCGTGAAAGCATGAGTACAGAACAAGAGACATAAATGCTTGTTACCTACAGATTTTCTTTAATTTTTACTTCCTAAATTTAAGAGACCCACTACATTCCACATTAAGAAATATGGAACAGAAAATGATTAGGAAGTGGGAAGTTAATATATTTGTTTTATCTCTCTATATCTATTCATATAATAGACACAATACTTCATATATATTATAAATATATATAATACTTCCTAGTTTGAAAATCATGTAAGGCAGTTTTACTCTGTTTTGTTTATGTTGCTGTGAATCAGAATAAACTCAGTGGGAGTGTGTTTGGTTTTGTTTTATCAATACTATGGTGGCATCTGTAGAGATAATAAATGTTATTTTACTGTAAGTGTCAACAAATCTCTCATTGTTGTTGAGTCAGAACTGACTAAGTACTGAAGAGTAATGATATCAGTCTAGAGACTTAGGTGCTCCTGATCCAGGCCATGGTCTTAGCAATTACTTACTATGTATTAGAGAGCTGAACTATGACTAAGGATGACAGAGGAAGAATCAATGCCTTTGAGTTGTGGTGCTGGAGAAGAGTACTGAACATATTATGGACTGCCAAGAGAACAAACAAGTCTCTTCTGGTGATGGTGAAACCAGACTGCTCCGTGGAGGCAAGGATTTTGAAGCTCCGTCTGACATATTTTGTGCATATTTCCAGGAGGGACTAATCCTTGGAGAAAAACATCATTCATCATGCTCAGAAAGGTGAAAGGGCAGCACAGGAGAAGACTCTGGATGAGATGAACTGACATAAGGACTGTGCCAATGGAGGCAGATGTGTCATAGACAGTGAGATTGGTGCAAGACAGAGCAGGGTTCAGAGCTATTGTTAAAAGGGTCACTATGAGTTGTGATTACATAATGGCTCGAGGGCACTTAACAACAATATGCTTCCTTGTTCACAGTTTGCTCTTCTGAGTACAGTCCATGTCTGTCAGTTATTGTACTAAGGTAGCTTGCTGGCTGCTGTGATGCTGGCTGCTGTGTCACCAGTATTTTAATACCAGCAGGTCAGCCATGATGGACAGGTTTCAACAGAGCTTCCAGGTTAAGACAGACTAAGAAGGATTGGCTCTCCACTTCTGAAATAATGGACCTTCAAAAACCATATGAATAATTCAGAAGAACACTATTGTACATAGTACTAGAGGTATTAGATACCTAGAGTGAAGATATTAAAAGAACAGAAGGAGAAACAGCTATAAATATCCATTACTAATTGGAACATGGAATGGAAGAAGTATGAATATAGGAGAATTGAAGTTGTAAAAATGAAACAAAACACATAAAGATCATTATTTTTGGCATTAGCAAGCTGGGATGGACTAGCATTGGCCATTCTGAATCATATAAGATGGGAATGAAAAATTGAGAAAGAATGATAGTACATTCATAGTCAGAAAGATCATTTCCAAATCTATGCTGAAGTACAATGGTGTGAGTGATAGGATATTATTCCTACACATACAAGGAAGACCTGCCAATGCAACTATTATTCAAATATATGTACCAACAGCTAAAGCCAAAGAAGAGGAAATGAAGGAATTCTTCCAACTTTTGCTGCCTGAAATTTACCAAACATACTGTCAAGATGCATTAATAATATGACTGGAATGTAAAAGTTTGAAACAAAGTATAAGGATTGGTAGTTGGAAATTTTGGACTTGGGGAGAGAAATGAGACTGGAGATTGAACAACTGAATTTTGTACATCTAATAGTTTATTATTTGCAAACATCTTAAACAAGTACAGATGGCATTTATATACATGGACCTCACCGGATGGACTACACATGAATCAGAGTCACTACATCTTTGGAAAGAGTCGTTGGAGGAGCTCACTATCAACAGTGAAAACCAGGCCAGGTGCAGATTGTGGAACAGATCATCAGTTACACAAGTGCAAGTTCAAATTGAAGTTGAATAAAATTAACGCAAGTCCATTAGAGCCAAATTACGATCTTGAGTTTATCCTACTATATTTAAAAATCATCTCAAGAATAGGTTTGAGGCATTGAACACTAATGATCAAAGATCAGATAAAATGTGTGATGACATTCAAGATATAATTCATGAAGAGAGCAAAATGTTACAAAGACAGAGGATGAAAATAGATGTCAGAAGAGACTGAAAAGTTTCTAGAGTTGAGAAACAAAGCTCAGAATTAAATATTCATTTCTTCAGTTTTGGAAGAGATGCCAAGGTTAAAGAAATGAGCAAATTTCAAAGGGCAACTTGAAAAGAAAAAGTATTACAATGGGATGTGCAAAGAGCTGGAACTGGAGAATAAAAAAAGGTCATTTCTCAACCTAAATGAACTGAAAAACCATTTCAAGCCTCGATTTGCCATATTGAGAGATGCTATGGGAAAATCTTGAATGGTGATCTGGGAAGCATCAAAAGAAGGTGGTTGAAACTGAAATAGTTCAGGAAGTAGCATATGATAAAAAGCTAATGGTAATGAAGAAAGATGAGTAGATCTCTATTAGTGTTGTTATAATTATAACCAGGAGAAGCATTCTAGCTCTCTAGCCTTAACCTCAAGCACCCTGGCAACAATCGCCCTGCAGGGCCTTAACTTTTTCAGACTGTGTGTCTGAAAAGGAGGGATGTGGGAGAGTAGGAATGACTCTTATTTCCAGCTGCTTTTGTCCTCAGGTATAAAGCATAACAGGTTTCCAGAGCAAACGAAGACTATGAAGGGTGAGAGTTAAAGGAATAATTCTTTGAAAACGAATGGCAAGTGATAAAAATAAGTTACCAAGAGACAGAGCACCTTTTAATACAGAGTGAGCTTTGATTCCAACGGCGCTGGCTCTCGCTGGAACAAGTACAGAAAAATGAACGTCGTGGCTATTTCAGCCCTTAGATACTAAGCCTGAAAATCCTGCTGGAACCAATTACCAGATATTTTACAGATTTCTGCCATGGGGCACTGCCAAAGATGCCAGCTCTTAGACCCACCTAACAGCACAGGTAGAGGACGCTGTCTGAAATAGCCTCTTTGTTTATACTCGTGCCCTGTGTTTATCTTGCAATGAGATGGCTAAGATAGCTAATGGGTTAGACTGACTGCAGTGCATCCTGAAAATGAGGTCAAGCTAGCTGCCAGTTCTCCAGTCTCTCTTGGGTAATCAGCCGCTGGGAAATGCATTGAACAGGTCCACGTTTAAAAAAAGACAGAGAAATACATGATTTATTTGCACGGTTTGTACTCAACTGCAGAGAAAAGCTATCAAAATGAAAAATTATAAAACATGATGCTATGAAACAGAACTGCAAATCTCGTGTTATTAGGAATTAGGTCACTGGACAGAGAGAACAAATTGTGCCTTAAACAAATGGACTGAATAGAAGAGGGAGTCAGAGTCTTGGGTATTTCAATCTCAGACTTTTCCTCACTTGATACACTGATTCTTTCAGAGCTTTTTGTTTGGGGAGGAAAATGAGAGTGACTTATTTGAGGAATTCTGAATCAGGGCAGGAATCAGAATCAGAGAAGCACTTTGGAGACAGAAACAGAAGACTTGAGTGTACCTTTTGGGTTATTAGTTACTGGCCTCATCACGTGAAGCTAGTTTCTTAACCTCTGTGCATTTCAGTACCTTTATGCATCACGTGCAAGTGAAAGAAATGTCTACATCCTAGATTATTTTTTAAATTGGAGTGATAGTATATCTACAAGTGTTTTAAAACTCTTTCCTATGACACTATAAAATATAAGCACTGGTCATTATTAGTTCTACAAATTTGTTTGTGGATTGTCTCTCTCTGTCTTTTTTTGTTGTTGTTCTTATTCAGCAAAATACTTCAGATTCTAACATCAGCCCTTGGAGAAGTTGAGCTAACAGTCCTAAAAGCTCAGCTCAAACAAAGCCTTCTCTTTGTCTTGTTCCAAACTTCCAGGTGCCTGGGACTCAGTCTCTCTTGAGATTATGGGGCTGTCACTGTACTCTCTGCTGCTCAGGGGACAGTGGCAATTTTTCCTTTGAATGTATTTTTTGGACATGAATTTTGGAAATTTAGTTGGTACATGCTCCAGACAGTAAATTAATATTTGTTTTGTTTTTTCTCTTTTTAAAAATTACTAATATTATTGTTGAGATAGATAGGGTGCCGTTGCAGCTTTGATTTGCATCTCTTTGATTAGTAAGCATGAACTTTTCTTCATTTATTTGTTAGCCAAAGATATCTTTTTGGTGAAATGTGCACTCACATCCTTTACCTTTAAATTGATGCTTTTTTAATTGTGGTGTTTGTTAAGAATACACCATGAACTTCCAAAAGAACAAACAAATCCGTCTTGGGTGTAACACAACCAATGGTGAAACATTATCTAATATGCTGTGGGCGAATGGTAGAGTTACCAGTCCTTGGAAAAAGACATCATGCCTAGAAAAGAAGAGGGTCAACAAAAGAAAAGAATACCCTCAATAAGATGGATTGACACAGTGACAACAGCAATGGGCTTAAGTATGGTCGAGTTAATGAGGATGGCACAAGGTAAGAGAAATATCTATTGTTTACAGCATCACTGTGAATTGTAGCCATCTTGATGGCACCTAGCAGCAACAATACCCTTTGTCCATTAAAAAAAAATTGGATTGCTTTTCACATGTGGAAATGTTCGAAAAAATTTGTATATTAGACCTTTGTCAGAGAGCTAATAGTCTCCCCATCCCCAGTATGTAGATTCTCTTTTTATTCTTCCAGAGGCATCTTTCAATGAGTATGAGTATTTGATATTTAGGAGCTTTGGTGGCCTAGAGGTTAAGGAGTTGTGCTGCCCACTCAAATCCATCTGCAGAAAAAGGATAGGTAATTTCCTCCTTTGTGATTTACATCTTCTAAAAATCATTGGAGAGGTAGCTATAAGTCAGTTTTGAGTTGATGGTAATGAGTTGTTGTTTGCTGCATTTATCTAATAAATCTTCTGCTATTGGTGAAGTTTTAGCTATATTAAGTAATCTATATATTAGGACATATACATTGTCTTTTTTCTTCCAAGATCTTTGTAGTTTTAGGTTTTATATTTAGATCTCTGGTCCCTTTTTTATTAATTATGGTCTTGGTTCATATCTATAGGTGGGCATCTAGCTTTCATAACACCATTTTTTAAATTTTGGGTTTTTAAAATAATTTTAATGAACATTTACAGAGAATTTGGATTTCCATTCATTCATTGCTGCACTTCTCTACCAGCCCAGCCCTCTCCCCCTCCCCCCGCCCCCCAGTTTGCTCCTCTCTTTCAAAAGTAAAAGAAAGACTCCCTCCCTGGTACACAATCCCCCCACACCCCTCCCACCGCCACAAGTACATTCCACTATGCAACCTTAATTGTGGACTTCTGTGATAACCATAATACCCTATCATACATCACTTTTAAATTATTCAGTCCCTCATCTGTTTTAGTGCAGTATACACAATTTATCCAGTTTTTCTCAGACTGGGATAACACCATTTATTAAAGAGATTGCCTTTTCCACATTGACTGGACTTTGGCCCTTTGCTGAAGGTCAATTGTGCATAGAGGAGCAGGCATATACCTGAATTCTCAATTCTGTTTCATTGGGCTATGTGTTTGTCATTGTATCAGTTTTGATTACCCTTCTATATAGTTAATTCCAAGATCTGGTTATATGAGGTCTCCTACATTGTTATTCTTCAATAATGCTTTGCTTGTCTGGGGCCACTTTTCTTTCCTTATTAACATAGTGATTAAATTTTCATCTCATTAAAGGATGCTGCTGGAGTTTGGATTGAGAATGTATTATATCCACTGTTTTGGGTAGTTGTATGTTTGCTAGGCTAGGGTATTATTTTCAGTGTTTTGGATGTAATGTGGCAGTTATACAATGATGTTCCATAATCTGATAAATTAATCAGTTGTAACAGGATTAAGGCTAGAATGCAGCACCATTAATCCCATTACAATCTTGATCCAATATAAGGGGAGTTTCCTTGTAGTATGGCCTGCTACATCTCTTCTCTGACAAGAGATTAAAGTATAGAAAAATGAGCATAGAGAGAAAAGAGTACCAGAAGAATGTCTGTTTGTATTTTATTGATTATGCAAAGACATTTCATCACAACAAACTGTGGCTAACATTGAGAAGAATGGAAATCCCAGAATATCTGCTCATGTGAAATATATACTTGGACCAGGAAGCAGTCGTCAGAAAAAGCAAGGAAACATTGCACTGTTCTCAATCTATATGCAGAACAGATCTTTTAGGAGGCTGTACTTTATGAGGAGGAATATGGTATAAGGATTAGAGGAAGACTCAGCAATAACCTTCATTATGCAGATGACACAACCTTACTTGTCAAAACTGAAGAGGACCTGAAGCATTTACTGTAGAAGGTCAAGGACTGTAGTCTTCAATATAGATTCCATCTCAACATCAAGAAAACAAAGATTCTCACCACTGGGCTAATTGGCAACATCATAATAGATGAAGAGATTGAGACTTAACAATTTTATTCTTCTCATATTCATAATCACTCTTGGCACCAACAATAAGGAAATCAAAACACAAGTTGAACTGGGAAAGCCATCTGTCAGGAACTTCTCCAAAGTGCTGAAAAGCAACGATGTCAGTCTGAAGACTAAGATGTGCCTGATGCAGGCCATGGTCTTCACAATTACTTGTTATACATCAGAGACTTGGACAATAAAGATGACTGAAGAATCTATGCCTTTGAGTTATAGTGCTGGAGAAGAATATTGAACATATCATGGACTGCCAAGAGAACAAACACATATGTCCTGGAGCATGTAAAATCAGGTTGCTCCTTGGAGGCAAGGGTTTTGAGGCTTCATCTGACATACTTTGGGCATGTTTCCAGGATGGACTAATCCTTGGAGAAGGCCATCATGCTTTGATGGGTGGAGCGTAAGCACAGGAGAGGAAGACTCTAGGTGAAATGGATTGACACAGTGACTTGGATAATAGGGGCAGGTGTGTAGGAGACAGTGAAATTGGCTCAGGACAGGACAGGGTTTGTTGTTTGTAAGATTGGTATGGCACATAACAACAATGTTAACAATGGACAAAATCCCATTTTGATTCGGGAAGCATTAAGGAAGATGAAGGGAGTACATAAAGTCACTGTACCAAAAAGAATTGGCCAACATTGAAATATTTCAGAAAGCATTATATGATCAAGAGCCAATTGTGACTAAGGAGGAATTTCAAGCTGCAATGAAGCCACATCTTAAAAAATAAGGCTCCAGGAATTGATGTGATACCAACTGACATGTTTCAAGTAACGGATGCAGCCCTGGTTGTGCTCACCAGTTTGTATCAGGAAATTTGGAAGACAGCTACCTGGGTGACTGACAGAAGAGATCTATAGTTGCACTTATTCCTAGGAAAGGTGATCCAACAGAATGTGGAAATTATTTAAAAAATCATTAATTTTGCATGTAAGCAAAATATTGATTTACAGAGAAGTACCAGAAGTTTAGGTTGCGTTTAGAAGAGGTAATAGCACCAGGGATATAATTGCTGATGTCAGAAGGATCCTGGATAAGAGCAGAGAATAGCAGAAGAATGTATATTTATTTATTCTCTATTGACTATTCAAAGGTAACTGTGGTTCATAACAAATTATAGATAACTTTATGAAGAATAGGAATCTCAGAACAGTTAACCGTGCTCATACAAAATCTATACCTTGAATAAGAGGCTATCATCAAACAGAGCTAGGGTTTAAAATTAGAAAGGGTGTGCATCAAGGTTGTATCTTTCCTCCATACCTATCCCATCTGTAGACTGAGCAAATTATTCAAGAAGCAGAACTCTATGAAAAATAATGTGGCGTTAGGATTGGAGGAAGACTAATCAACAACCAGCATTATGCAGATGAGACAATCTGGCTTGCTGAAAGAGGGGAGGACTTGAAGCACTTCTTGTAAAAGACCAAAGACTAAAGCCTTCAAAACAAATTACATCTCAACATCAAGAAAACAATTGCCACCGCTGGACAGATAGGCAACATCATGTTAGATGGAGGAAAACATTGAAACTATCAATGACTTCATCTTCCTTGGAACCACAATCAACATATTTGGTACTGTTGTTGTTGTTGTTATGTGCCATCGAATTGCTTGCAACTTATAGCGACCCTATGTACAAGATCCTTAAACGCTGTTCAATCCTGTGCCAACCTTGCTGTCTCAAACACATTCATTCCCACCACACCACTCACAGAATCGATCCATCTCATCAAGGGTCTTCCTCTCCTGTGCCGTCCCTCCACTCTCCCAAACATGATGTCCCTCTCCAGGGACCAGTCCCTCCTTGCAACATGCCCAAAGTATGTCAGACAAAGCTTCAGAATCCTTGTCTCAAGGGAACTTTCTGGCTTCATCCTCTCTAGGACAAACCTGTTTGTTCTCCTAGCAGTCCCTGGTATATTCAACACTCTTCTCCAGCACCACAACTCAAACGCATCAATTCTCTTTCTATCACCCCTATTCACTGTTCAACTCTCCGGTGCATAGCACGTAATTGCAAAGACTATAGCCTGGATCAGGCACACCTTAGTCTCCAGCATGACGTCGTTGCACTTCTAGGAGTCAGATAATCAGGAGCTGCATTGCATTGAAAAAGTCTGCAGTCAGGGACTAATTATTGAAGAGATTTGTCTCTTTAAAGGCTAAGATGTGCCCAATTCAGGCCATGGTCTTTTCAGTCACTTCCTATGCATCTGAGAGCTGGACTATGAATGAAGATAACAGAAAAGGAATTGATGCCTTTAAACTGTGGTGTTGTAGAAGAGTATAAAATATGACATGAAACTGCCAAATGAACAAACAGATATGCGTTGGAGAAGGTGCAGCCTGAGCATTCCTTGGAGAAAAGTTGACAAAATTTTGCTTCACATACTTTGAGTGTGTTGTTAGGATGGGCTTTTACTTGGAGAGGGTCATCATTCTTCGAAAGGTTAAGAAAGAGTCAATGAAAGAAAGAAAGAAAGAAAGAAAGAAAGAAAGAAAGAAAGAAAGAAAGAAAGAAAGAAAGAAAGAAAGAAAGACTCTTAGTCAGATGGGTTAACAAAGTAACAGCTGCAATGAGCTCCAGTATGAGGAGTATTAGAAATGATGAGGATGGCACAGGATAGGACAGCATTCAGATCATGTTCATAAAGTCTCTATGGGTCATACTTGAAGACACCTAACAGCAGCAATAATGACAAGAAGAAAGAAGAGCCAGGAGTGCAGTCCATCTTTTGAACCCAAGCCCTTGAGCTGGATAAAATCCTAGGATCCTAAGACACAGACAAAGGTCTTCACCTAATTTTAGTCCCGGAATCTGGACTTCTATCTTCCTATTGAGAGAATAAATTTCTGTTTGTTAAAGCCACCTACTTGTGGAATTTTTATCTTTTAGCAGTACTAGATAACTAAAACAATAGTACTGATATTTTTACAATGTTAGGTCTTCCTACCCACAAACAACTTTCACTTATTTTTATAGATTTCTTTTGATTTTCTGCAGTATTTTCTTGTAGTATTCTTTTTATAGAACATTTACAGAACTGGTTAGATTAATTCCTAAGTAGTTTATATTTTCAGAAACTCTGATAAATGGTATTATTTCCCTCATTTCCTTTCAAAGTTCTCATTGTTGATGTGGAAAAATCCACCTGATTGTTAATCTTGCGTCCTGCTACTTTGTGAAATCCTTCTATTGGTTCAAATAGCTTTGTTGTGAAATCTTTCAGATTTTTCTATTCATAACATCATATCATATTGAAATAGGGATAGCTTTGCTTTTCTTTGCTCATTTTTATGTGCTTTATTTCCTTTTGAGCATGTATTATTTTTAAATAGGTAGTGTGTTATAGAAATGTGCTCATTTCCAGTTTTTTTGGTATTTTTTTATTAAGTGCTGTCTAGTCAAACATGATTCATAGCTATGCTATGAACAAAAGATCTGAAACTTGTTCTATAACTATCACTGTTTCCCTAGTGTTCCTAGCGTTTTCAAAGGCCTGTTATTTAAGAAGTAGATGCCACTTCCTGCCTCTAAGTCAGTCTTAATCTGACAGCTCTACCAAACCCTGCCCACCATGGATAACCCTTATGGCATTTGACATGCCAGTGGCACAGCTTTCAGTATCGCAACTACCCCAGGTTATCTCAGTACAGCAAAATGTCAGACCAGTGCTGTAACACTACAAAAATGTTCTCCCCAAACACAATGAAAAAATTAACCTCCAAACTTAAGACTTAGTCAGGGCCCAACTGACTTTATTTTTTTCCCCCCAACTGACTTTAAATACAAAGGCCTGCCTAACAGTTCCTGATTGATTTAAATAAGAGGCTTTCAGTCCACAGCTGACTGTTAACTAAATCCAGATGACCAATCAGCTTACACTCAATTGTTAACAAAGTGAAAAATGAACAAATGATTTACATGCAACTTTCAAGTAAATCAAAAGAACCTACCCTCCAGAATCCAATTGCTTCATACTTCCATTTCCAGTAGATTTTCAAATTTATGGGAGTATAATTTTTATATTGCTTTTTATTATGAAAAGCAGTGCTCAGAGATCAATTATTAGCAACCCAGTTTGCATTACATTTAATAGCTCATGATTTATATTTTATTTTTTTAAATATGATGCTAAAGGGCCAAACTTACTTGGTATTTATTAAATTGAAGGAACTGAAGCACAAATTCAAGCCTCGAGTTGCAATACTTAAGGATGCTTCGGGCAGAATATTAAATGAACCAGGAAGCATTAAAAGAAGATAGAAAGAGCATACAGAGTCACTGTACCAAAAGGAATTGGCTGACATAGAAGAATTTCATGAAACAATGTATGATCAAAAGCCTATAGTGATGAATGAGAAAGTTCAAGGTGCTCTGAAGCAATTGACAAAAAACAAGGCCCCAGGAATTGACACCATACCAATTGACGTATTTCAAGAAACAGATACTGCACTGTATGTGTTCACCAACTTAGGGCAAGAAATCTGGAACTAACCACCTGGCCAACTGACTGGAAGTGATTAATATTTATTCTCATTCCAAAAAAGTGACCTATCAGAGTTCAGAAATTATTAAATAATATAAATACCACATGCAAGCAAGATCCTACTGTAAATAATAAAAACAAAGACTGGAACAGCACCTCAACAAAAAATTGCCAGATGTGCAGGCTGGATTTAGAAGAGGCAGTGGCACTAGGGATATTATAACTAATGTTAGATGGATCTTTGCTGAAAGCAGAGAGTACCAGAGGAATGTCTATTTCATTGACTATGCAAAGACTTTTGACTGTGTGGATCACAACAAACTGTGGCTAACTCTGAGAAGAATGGAAATCCCAGACACGTGATTGTGCTTATGTGAAACCTATGCTTGTAACAGGAGGCAGTCTTCAGAACAGTGCAAGAAAATGCTGCATGGTTCAAAATCAGGAAAAATGTATGTCAGGAGGCATCCTATCTTCATATGTTTTCAGTCTTTGTAGAGAAAAGTTCATCCAGGAGGCTGGGCTCTATAAGGAGGAATATGGCACCAGGATTGGAGGAAGACTCATTAACAACCTGCGTAATGCAGATGACACAACCTTGCTTGCTGAAACTAAGGAGGATCTAAGGTATTTGCTGTAGAAAGTCAAGGACTGCAGCTTTCAATATGGATTGAAGCTCAACTTCAAGAATATAAAGATGAAAAGAAAAGAAAGGAAAAGAAAAGAAAAGGAAAGAAAAGAAATGTTTTTCACCATTGGGCCATTTGACAGCATCATGATAGCCAATGAAGAGATTAAGATTGCTAGCAGCTTCAACTTGCTTGGCTCCACAATCAACACTCTTGGTACCAGCAGCCAGGAAATCAAAAGAAAAATGGCATTGGGAAAATCTGCTGTCAGGGACCGCTCTAGAGTACTGAAGAGCAATGATGTCAGTCTAGACTAAGACGTACCTAATCCAGACCATGGTCTTTGCAATTACTTGCTATGCATCAGAAAGATGGACAATAGTCTACGGTCGTACAACCCTGAGTGCACCCTATCTTGTCTGATCATGGAAGCTAAGCAGGGTTGGGCCTGGTTAGTACTTGAATGTGAGTAAGCTGGACAACAACTAAGGATGACAGAAGGATTGATGCCTTTGAGCTATGGTGCTGGAGAAGAGTATTGAATATACCATGACCACTAGAAGAACAAATAGTCTCATCCTGGAGAGGATGAAGCCAGGCTGCTTCTTGGAGGCAAAGATGTTGAAGCTCCATCTGACACACATTGCTGCAAGGAGGGATCAGTCCTGGAGAGCAACATCATGCTTGGAAGGGTGGAGGAAGAACGAAAGAGAATACACTGGATGGGAAGAATTGACTCAGTGACTAGGGTAATGGGCGTAGGTATGTCAGAGACAACGAGGTGGGCTCAAGATAGTGTAAGGTTCTGAATGGTTGTACACAGAGTTGCTATGGGTTGTAGGTGACTTGATGGCTAAACAACAGGCTTTTGTTGAGAATCCCTGTGTATCTTCATGAGAAGTATTGGTCTATATTTTTCTTCTGTGTTGTATTTACCTGACTTTGTGGTTCAGTCAAATGTTTAATTTCTTATTCATGTTGTTCGCATCTTCTCCTTCTTTATCTTTATTAGATTTTCCAGATGTTTGTTCAGAGTTCTATGTTCACTTTGCAGAACAGTTGAGGGTGGGTTGGGCTGGTTTGGGAAGTTGTCCTGGACCAGGTTTGATTATTATCTCTGAGTGACTTTCTTACTTTCTTTTAAGATTTGTTGAGCTTCTTGGGTGGATAATTTCTTATCTTTTATGATATTGTTTTGTCATTGTGTGCCATTGAATCAGAGTGGACCCAAAGGTGATTTGTTAATAGGTTTTCAGAGGCAGTGAATTACAGAGGAGGAGCTATCCATCTTTCTCCCTTGGAGCAAATAGTCAATCAAATTGTGTGCTTTTGGGATTGCAGCACAGCTTTTACCAGTAGGCAAACAGAGTTGCCAGTAAATTTCTGGCAATTCTGTTTCTTGTTTTCTCTATTCCTTTTTTATCACAGACTAATTAATGTCAGGGACTTTCCCTCTAATTTGTCGATTCAATCTTCACTATTTTAGTTCTACTATATCCTTTTTTAGCACCAGTAGCCAGGAAATTAAAAGACATATTGCAATAGGAAAGCCTGCTGTTAGGGACCTCTCCAAAGTACTGAAAACCAATGGTGTCTGTCTGGAGACTAAGGTGTGTCTGATACAGGCCATGGTCTTTGCAATCCCTTGTTATACATCAGAGAGTTGGACAGTGACTAAGAAGGATAGAAGGAGAATTGATGCCTTTGAGCTGTAGTGCTGGAGAAGAGTATTGAGGATACCACGGACTGCTAGGAAAACAAACAGATTCATCCTGGAAAGGGTTAAACCAGGCGGCTCCTTGG
>NW_006400005.1:608184-651061 GCF_000299155.1 Elephantulus edwardii
AACAACAACAACAACAACAACTGATTTATATACAAAGTTTGAATACCTTTTAAAAAATTTTATTTTATTAATTTTAATGAACATTAACAGAGATTTTGGATTTCCATCCATTCATTGTTGCACTTTTTTCTCTACATCCCCCGCCCCAAGTTCGTTCCTCTCTTTGAAAAGCAAAAGATGAACATCTTGGTTTACAAAGGATCCTTCTTATTTCCTTCACCCCACCCACCCATTGAATTGTGCAACTATATGATTAAGATCCTAACCACCCCCTCATCTTCACCCCTCTGCTTTCACCCTCCCACTGCCCTTCGATCTTCATACTCATTCTACAATAATGGTTTTAAACAGTATTTGTCTTTGTGGGATGGGGTTAGTTCCCTCAGCATAATCTTCTCCAGTCCCTCCTAATTTAGGTAGTAGTTTACAAAATCATTGCTCCTACATGCTGTGTAGTATGTATTCTATTGTACGAATGACCACAACTTCTCAATCCATTCGATTGTGCTTGGACATCCGGGCTGTTCCCATGTTCTTGTGGTGGTGAATAATGCTGCTGTGAACATTGGTATACATGTTTCCATTTGAGCCTCAGTTCTCATTTTTTTGGGGGGGATATATTCCAAGCAATGGAGTAGCTGGGTCATATGGAATTTCTATGTTCAGCTTTTTGAGGAAGTGCCAAACTGCCTTCCAGAGTGGTTGTATCATGTCACTTCATTCCTGTATTATTTCTCTGTGTTCTTCTACTGGTTTGCCTGTTTTCCTTGGCTTTTTATTGATCTATCTATATGAATCTTTTAAACTCCTTATTTGGCAGCTCTGATACCAGTTTTTCCTCTAGAAAATTTTGTAATCATTATTTTGGTCACTTACTAGACCATCATGGCTTGCTACTTTATGTGATTTGATACTGACTGTTGTCTCCTAAGCATTAAGATTTTATTATATTTATTTATTGGATGTATGCTTGAGACATTCTGATTTTTTCTTTTGTTTGATATACTCAAGTAGACTGGTCATGCGTGCCACTCTGTGGGTCAGGCTACACTGGAGCTCTCACTTCTTGTTTACAAGAGTTTGGAGCAGCAGCTGGGTCTGTGAGCATGGGTTTAGGTTCATTGATCTTGTAGGGAAGCTAAAGGTGTAGCTGGTGCTTTTTTGTGAGGTGATACATCTGCTTGGCCTGTCATTTGGACAGAGGATCAGGAAGCAATCTCTCTGGCTACTGGGGTATGTGTTAAATATGCACATGGTTTGTTGCTGAGTTGTGAGAGCAAGGCTATTTGTATTTTAGATCACCAGATGGGTGATACAAAACTCTCAGTTATGTTCTTAAATGAGCAGGATAGCATGGGGCAACCATAGCAAATACACATTTTTTGTAGCAGAAGAGGAGAGTGGTATGAGGCATGCCACTAATCCATGCTCCTTAGGAGGGGGTAACCTTGTGTCCTAGAATGTAACACGAGGGAAGTTGGACCATTGGTCCTTGGGGCTCTGGTACGGGTAGCTTGAGGGAGTAGGAGGTGCCACTGATTTGTAGGCCTCCCATGTGGGAGGTTTGGCATGAAAGTGGGAGTCTTTAATTCATGGGATCACAGTGTCAATGATTCAGTAGAACAATAAGTGCTGTCAGTTTGTGGGTATGACAGGTAGGGATAGAATAGCAATGAGTGTTATTCTCTCAGAAGCCCCAATCCTAGTGACTGGTCAGAAAGGCTGGCGATACTGACCATTGGATGAGTGAAGGAGTGAAAGGGCACACTCCAGTAGTCCATAGGCATCTGACTCAGTATGCAGGTGAGGGTGGGTGTTTCTCTAATTATGTGGAGAAGAATAGGTAAAGGGGAAGTGTGTCACCATAAATTCATGGGCATCTATAAGAAGGTGGCTGAGGGTATGGAGGATGAAGTAAGGACATTTAACTTCAGGGTGGGGAGGATTCTTGCCTTGCTCATGACACAGAGTGACTCTTCCTGGGTTATAAAAGGTGATGGGCACTTTGGCTGGCAAAGTGCTTGTTTTTTTCTCAACATGATTTTTTAGGCTTTAGTGGGATTATACTTTTCCTTTCAATCTCTGGTTTCACTTTCATATCTTCTTTTAAAAATTACTTCTCAGGTTTCCAAGGCCTAATTTGAAGAGTCATAGGGTTTTCAAAGGCCAGCAATTTCAGAAGTGAATGGCCAATGTGGATTCTTATTCTGTTTTAATTGAGGATATCTATTAAAACCTGTCTTCGGTGGGTGATCTCTCTGGCATTTGATGCACTGGTGACACATCTTTCAAAAAAATCCCCAAGTTACTTCAATACAGCAAACTGACAGACAAGTGTTGTACTAATTAGAACTATAGCAACAAAGTAATTAGAACATGCAGATAATTTCCCTAATCAAACAAATTCACAGATTATACTAAATTATGACTACAATTGAGAAGGAATGGGAGTCCTAGAACACTTAATTGTGCTCATGTGAAAACTATACCTAGACCATAAGGCCATTGTGCAAACAGAGAAAGGAAACACTGTTGTTAGGTGCCATTGAATATGACTTTTAGTGACCCTATGAAAAGCCAACCTAAGCTCTAGCCTATCCTGTGCCATCCTCATCATTTCTGACACACTAGAACCCATTGCTAAAGTCATAATGTTAATCCATCTTGTAGGAGTCTTTGTCTCCTTTGCTGACCTTCCATCTTTCGAAGCATGATGTCCCTTTCTAAGGAATAACCTCACCCAGCTACATGTCCAAGGTATGAAAGGTGAAACTTCATTATCTTCACTTCCAAGGAGCACTCTGGCTGAACTTTTCTCAAGACATGTCTGCTTGTTCTTTTGGCAGTCCATGGGATATTCACTCTTCTCCAATATCACAACTCAAAGGAGTTAATTCTTCTTTTGTCATCCTTATTCATTGATCAGCTATCTGATAAAGAGCATGTGATTGAGAAGATCATGGCCTGAATTAGGCACAACTTAGTCTCCAAATTGACATCATTGCTCCTCAGCATTCTTGAGAGGTCCCTGTAGGGGATTTGCCAATGCAATATGTCTTCTGATTTCCTGACTGCTGGTAGGTACCAAGGGTGTTGATTGTTAATTCAAGCATGATGAAATCATTGACAGCTTCAATCCATCTATTATAACGTTGACTATTGGTCCTATAGTGGTAACAACCTTTGTTTTCATCAAGAAGGGAATACTACACAGTTTAAAATTAAGAAAAGTGTGTGTCAGGTTTATATCCCTTTTCCATATCTATTCAGTCTGTATGCTAAGCAAAAACTTGATTCTCTGAAGAAGAATTTAGCATCAGAATCCGAGAAAGACTAATTGACAACCTATGTTGTGCTGATGGCACAACCTTGCTCACTGAAAGTGAGGAAGACTTGAAGTCTTTGCTGCAGAAGATCAAAGACTGCAGCCTTTAGTATGGATTACATCTCAACTTCAAGAAAACAAAAATCCTCACCACTGTGGTCACTTAGATGGAGAAACAATTGAAGCTGTCAACAACTTCATCTTACTTGGATCTACAATCAATACACTTGGTACTAACAGTCAAGAGATCAGGAGATATTTTGTCCTGGGAAAGTCTGTAGTCAGGGACCTCTCCAAATTATTGAGGAGCAATCAGATTTGAAGACTAAGGTGTGCTTGATTCAGCCACTTTCAAGTAACTTGTTATGCATCTGAAAGCTGGACAGTGAATAAGGATAACAGAAGAATTGACGCCTTTGAACTGTGGTATTGGAGAAGATGACTGAACAGCCCATGGACTACCGAAAGAACAAACAGAAATGTCTTGGAGAAAGTGCAGCCAGAGTGCTTCTTGGAGGGAAAGATGATAAAACTTCACCTAGCATACCTTGGATATGTTGCTAGGAGAGACCATTTCCTGGAGAGGGCCATCATGTAGGGAAGGTGGAAGGCCAGTGACTCTCAACCAGGTAGGTGGGTTGACATAATGACAATAGCAATGGGCTCGAGTGTTTCAGAGACTGTGAGGATGGCACAGGGTGGGACAAGGTTCAGATCTGTTGTTTTTAGGCTCTCTATGAGTCATACTTGACTCAACAGCACCTAACAACAACAATTTGAAGGGTCACATAAATTGTTGTTAGGTACCATTGAGTTAGTTCTGACTCATCATGGGTCTATGTACAAAAGAATAAACCAGTGCCTAGTTTTTTACCATCCTCATAATTCCTGCTCTGCCGATGAGTTCAGCCACTGAATCAATCCATGTTCTTGAAGGCCTTCTTTTTCACTGACCTACTTTATCAAGGGAGTTCTGGTAGTCTACTCGTAAGGAGCTACACTGCAAACTCAAAGGCACATGGTTAGATTCCACCAGTTTTTCTATGGGTGAAAGATAGGCAATTTCTTCCTTTGTACTTTATAGTCTCTGAAAAGCCACTGAAGTTCGGGTATGAGTTGGTTCTGATTGAAGGCATATAACGATAACAACAACTGCTTTACCGAACTTGATATCCTTTTCCAGAAACAGGTCCCTGTTGAAAACATAACCAAAATGTTTGTGATGCAGTCTTTCCATCCTTGCTTCTAAGGAAGGATCAGTCCGGCTGTATTTTTCCCAAGACAGATTTGTTTGATTTGATTTCTAGAAGCCCATGGTACATTTAATACTCTGCACTAACATAACAATTTAAAAACTAAATTTTCCTTTGGTCTTCTTTTTTTTATTGTTTAGCTTTCCAATGTTTATGAGGTAAATGAGAATATCATTGAGGCAACCTAACCTTATACCTCAAAGTGACATTCTTGGTAATATAAATACGCTCTAAAATAGGCATTCTTGGAGATAGTATTATAAAATTAATAGTATTATAGATTCTTAAACATTTAATTTAAATATCTTAAGCATCTCTGGGCCTTCAAATATTTTCAGAATGCATAGATATTTGTGAATGCACTTTAAGTTTCTCACGTGCCTGATTCTAGCACTAAAGGTAGACATCCTGACTTGGTACATCGGGAACATTAAGACGTGGGTGAAAAAACCCAAAAACTACTGCTGTTTTTTGTACAATTGATTGTCTCTGAAGAGAATTCTCTGGAAATCAGAATTTTACTATTTCTTACCAAAAAATTTAAAATATGTCTTAATTTATGAAAACCAAAGTAATTACATACAATTGCAAAGCCATATGATTGACTATATATGCTAGGAAAAAGTTGTTTCTATTTTATTACATAATCTTAGGTTGGGTGTAATCAACATTTGTTTTATTGACACTTTAGGAGTTTAATTGCTTGCTATAGT
Source organism: Elephantulus edwardii (assembly GCF_000299155.1). Classification (NCBI taxonomy): domain Eukaryota; kingdom Metazoa; phylum Chordata; class Mammalia; order Macroscelidea; family Macroscelididae; genus Elephantulus; species Elephantulus edwardii. The sequence goes on from NW_006400005.1 coordinate 613,476, forward strand.
CAGTCTCCAAAGAATAAGCAATTGGCCCTCTGTATTATTAAAATAGCTAATCTACATCCCAGTTTTGTCATTCTTTCTTGCCAATATGCTTAATAACATTCCTCCCGAAAGGAACATTTGCACACTCTTGGTATGTAAAATACAGGAATTGGCTTATAGGGCTGTAATTGAGGAAAAATATTACTTTGCCCCCTCCTTTGAAAAGGCTGCATTTGAGTATAACTTGCATTATTCTCTAGAATTATCCCCCTATCGTTCTCTGTGCCATCTGGAAACTAGGAAGCTTGCTTCCAATATGTGCACTGATGAATGTAGGTTCTTCGAAATTAATCCTGTCTCAGATAATTAAAGAGAAACCTTTCTTGGCCCCTATGCGCATCTAAAAAGCAGCATTTGGTTGTAACTTCCTGCACCTAGGTGACTCCTTATAACACTCAAGCTACCTAGTCCCTAACCATGGGGTTGTAAAACAAAAAATCAATTGTGAAAAAATGCAGGATCTTCTTTTGGGTCTTCAATTAGTGATTGTGAGGAAGTTGCAGAATAGGGCCACGTTCAGAGCTGTTGCTCATAGAGTTACTGTGAGTCCTAGTCAACTCGAGGACACCTAACAACCACAATAACAACAGAAACTAGTAATTAGACCATCTGCTCCTTTTAGGAGGTGAGATACCTAGATTTAGAACCACAGAATGTGGAAATGATAAAGTCTAACCTCTACTTTTAAATAAGATAACTGAAGCCCAAGGAAAGTAATTGACCTCTTCGGGGCCATAGAGAGGACAATTAGTGTTGATAGCTTTTTCTTTTTTTCTATATAATTGGCATTTTCTATCTCTGGAACCTTATTTAGAATTTTCTATAAAGGAGAAAAAATATATTTAAAACCCTTCAGTCAACCAGCTAAACAGCCAACAAACCAATCTGGCTTAAGCTCCTTGCATGTATATGTGTGTATACAAAACATGCCATGCTTATGAAGACTCAGGGCAGGTGCCTGGGGAAGGGAGTTTTGAGATTGTATCATAAATCTTATACAGGGAATTGTGTTTGTTTGTTTTTTTCCCCAAGAGCATTTGTTTTTCTTTGAGGATCATTTATCAATGTTTAGGTGCAGATAGGCAGGAGAATAAACTTCCAAATGATTTGGAAATCTTCTATTTATAATTCCATTTACAGTTTTCATTCGTGTATATGTATTACCACTCCTCACACTGACATAAAAACGTGCATTTCTAACAGATATTAGATGCTTGATAGGGTGGAGGGTCTGTGAAAGAAAGCTCCTCAACCAGGTAGATTGACACGGTGACTGTTGCAATGGGCTCGTGTGCCAAAAAGTGTGAGGATGGCGTTGGATGGGATAGGGTTCAGACTTGTCGTTCCTAGGGTCTCTGTGAGTCGTATTAAATTTGGCAGCACCTATCAACAACGATAAACAGGTATTAGGGAGCAGTAGTGGCTTAGTGATTATGAAGTTGCATTGCCAACCGAAAGACAGGGGGTACAAACTCACCAATTGCTTTGTGGAAAAAAGATGGGCAATCTTCTGGGTGATTTATAGCCTCTAAAAACCTCTTGGAGAGTTAGCTATAGATTGGTCCCAACTCAATGGCAATGAGCTGTTCATTTTGTTTAACAGATGCAACCCTCAAATTATAAATAATAACAGATTTGTAGTTATATTAACTATGATAATAATTGAATAACATCAACAGAAGATACGCATTTTCACAGCTTAAAAGACAAAATAGGATTTGGTGTTCAAATTTATCATGACACCTATATTATAATGTCATTATTTTTCATTTCTAAACTTTTTGGACTGTGCCCTGAAAAAAAGGAAAACAATCCAAAATTTGTTTCTTTCTAGGTTTCTTGCTTTTGTCCCTAAAGTAGAAAAAAAAAAAGACTTATTTAGAAGTGATTTTTTTTAAAGGAAATTATGCTGTTGTTGTTGTTAAAAGCCATTGAGTTGACTGTGACTCACAAGAGGGACCCTATGAGCCATGGGTCTGAACCTTGCCCTTTCTTGCTTCATCCTCGTTATCTCTTGATATAATTGAGCCCATTGATCTAGTCATTGTGTCAGTCCAGATTGTTGAAGGTCTTCCTCCACCTTTCTAAGTATAATGTCTTTTCTCATGGGCTGGCGCCTCCTTACAACTTTCCCTGAATATGTGAGATGAATTTTCCTCATCCTTGCCTCTAAGGAGCACTCTAGTTGCACTTTCTTCAATTCATATTTGTTTGCACTTTCTTCAATTCATATTTGTTTGTTCTTTTAGCAGCCCGTGAAGATGTTCATTACTCTCCTTCAAAACCACAACCCCAAGGCATCAATTCTTACTGTTATACTTGATCATTGTCCAACTTTTAGAGGCAAAGCTGATATATGACATTAGTTAATACTGTACAATTTCATTTCATGACAGCCTCATAAATACAGGGTAGAGCTGCTCCCTGGGATTTTCAATGCTATGACCTTTCTAAACCAGATCTCTAATCCTGTATTCTAAGCACCTCTGGGTGAGTTCAAACTAGCAGCTTTTTGGCTAGCAGTCAAGTGTGTAACCATTCATGTTATCCAAGGACCGTTTCACTCAAGCCTCTCTTTTCCACATAAATTGTGTAACATTATTTCAGTTGGCTTGAAGTCTGGCGCTTACTTCTTAGAGCATTTGATTCCTTTAAGCTGACACCAGCCTGTCTGCTTAGCAACCTTTGTTTTTCTAACAATAAGATGAATAATAAATTTTAACAGTAAGATATTTTTGAGGATCCCAGAGAAATTCCTTCAGATGATAGGAAAAGTGTCTACTTAATTACCAGTCTTAAAATTGTATCCTTTGTATAAATAAATTTGCTTGCGGCTTAAAAAAAAAAATCAGCCTTAGTGTATTATTTTTTGAAAAGCTACAATATTCTGACCACTGCCCTAAGAAAAGTCTTATTTAGTTAAAACTACATATACATTTAATGTTCCAAGTAAGAAAAGCTCCAAAATAGATTATTATAATATGATAATTCAAACAGAGAACTCTGATGGCCTAGGGCAGAGTGAAGAATCACACTGTCAACCTGAAGGGATGCTGTTCAAATCCATCAGCTGCTCCTCGGTAGAAGGGTGGGAAATTGCCTCCCGTTCAACTTAGAGGCTCTGAAAAACCCACTAGAAAATGAATTATTAGTTGGTTCTGAATTGACAGCAACGAGTTTGAGTTTTAAGTTCTTGTAGAAAGGTACAAAAACACTAATAAAAACAACACTTGTAAATACTCCAGTGCTCAGATATTTTCAGTTTAAAGTGTTTTGATGAATATTGTTGTTGTTGATTGCCATCGAGTCGAGCGTAACTCATAGCAACCTTATGAACAAAAGACCTGAAGCCTTTCTATAACTGTCGTTGTTTCTCAAAGTTCACAGAGTTTCCAGAGGCATGTTGTTTAGGAAGTGGATGCCACTCCTGCTTCCAAAATGATGAATCTATATTAATTAAAAAATTCATATAATTTATAGAGGAAATTTTAGGGAGAGAGAAATATCTATCCATCTATCCACCTATTCTTTTTTCCCCATCACAGGAGCTTAGATGAATAGGATCATTTAATTTGATATATTCTTGTTGCACAGTGATTAATTTAAGAAGAAATCAATAAAACCAAAATAGTCTGTCTTGAACAGCTGTCTGAACAGATGGAAGAATATGACAGAACACTCTGCTAGTGGTTCAGGGGCTGAAGGGAGGAAGGGAGAAAAAAGGAACAGAATTCTACCCTGGAAAGATTTAGTCAACAAATATCTTGTCAATTTTAGTAGGAATTTGTAATGCTTTCTTTACTCCTCTCTATACTCCCAAAATAACACACTAAACTGCTCTTTGCTTCCTATTAAAGAGCTGAACAATTGACTATGAAAAAAATCAGTTTTATAGAATATATACATCTATCTCTATCTCACTTGAGAAAATGTTTTTGAGTGTTGATTACTCCATTATCCTCATAGTTTGTTTGGCTTGAGTTACAGAGACAATGCATTTGTTCCACGCTCTGGTTATAGTGACCTCAGTGCAGGATGAGGTGATGATAATGGGAATCATACTGAACATTCTCTACCTCCTGACCGAATGGAGAATGGCTCGGTTGAAATTCTCAGAATGTTTAGGATCTCATCTGATTCTGACTTTATTCAGATGGCTTCTTGGTAGGGAGGAAGCAAAGGTGAGCACAAGTGAAACCACACTTTGGTTCAAGGAGTGTAATGGAAGGTAAATTCCCTTGGAAGCTTGGGTTTATCGAAAGTGCTTGCAAATGCTAACCACCAGCTATTAGCAAGTATAATAGCTAATCATTTCTCCCTAATTTAGCATGTTACTCTTTCACATGACACTATATTATGATAAATGGGACTGGAAGGGACTGAACTTCTTTGTCTGGCTTAGTGTATATTCATTACCGTTAAATAATTGGTGAAATGCACTCTGCTCAAGAATTGAAGCACACTAAATATTTTATACATCCTACATTTGAAGTCGAAGGGGCTATATGAGTTCTGTGAAAACAAATCTTGGATCATTCCCAAAAAGTGATAAGTAACAACATTATGTGATCGTTAAAGTCACTTGTAAATATAAGTACGATAAATACAATGGCTGCCTGCATGAAGTTAGAACTGTTGGATTTCATTAATGAGAAAAATGTAGCACTAGAAAGAATGTGAGCCACGCTTGGCTGTGGCCTGCTAATTGATCAGAAAATTTGAGTGGAGTAAATATAAATAATATCTTCCTCCACAATAATTTTAAAACCACTTACTTGCTTTTCATAGTAAGTCACTGATTATTGACTTCAGATATATTACTGCATATGAGACCATTTAAATGACTTTCCATTAGATAGCATTAGCTTCAAGGGTGCTGGGGTGCCTGCAGAAACAATACTTTCTCTTAAGACCATCTTTATGCTTCAAATGCTAGCATACAGTCCAAACGACGGACTTTTTTTGAGTATATGTGACTCTTTATAAATTTAACCTATTCATTTATGTAAATGCATTATTATTCATGGTATCACTAGAAAGGTTTTAATCTAGTGGCTTGGCTTGACTTATGTGCATGTAATAATACATTTTGTAGAACTACGTTATACAGATGACACAACCCTGCTTGCTGAAACTGAGGAGGACCTGAAGTGCTTGCTGCAGAAGGTCAAGAACTGCAGTCTTTAATATGGATTGAAGCTCAACATCAAGAAAACAAAGATTCTCACCACTGGAACAATTGGCAGCATCAGTATGGATGGTGAAGAGATTGAGATAGTTAACAGTTTTAGTTTACTTGGTTCCAAAGTCAACATTCTTGGTAACAGCAGCCAGGAAATCAGGAGATGAATTGCATTGGGAAAGTCATCTGTGAGGGACCTCTCAAGAGTACTGAAGAGCAACAACATCAGACTGGAGACTAAGGTGTGCCCGATCCAGCCTATAGTCTTTGCAATTATGTGCTATGCATCAGGGAGTTGGACAATGAATAGGGATGACAGAAAGAGAATTGATGCTTTTGAACTGTGGTGCTGGAGAAGAGTGTTGAATATACCCTGGGCTGCTAGGAGAACAAACAGGTTTGACCTGAAGAAGGTGAAGCCAGAATGCTCCTTGGAATCAAGGATTCTGAAGCTTTGTCTGACATACTTTGGGCATGTTGCAAGGAGGGACTGGTCCTTGGGGACGGACATCATATTTGGTAGAGTGGAGGGATGGCGCAGGAGAGGAAGACCTTCGATGAGATGGATCGATTCTGTGAGTGGAATGGTGGGAATGAGTGAGTCTGAGACAGCTAGGTTGGTACAGGATAGAACGGCGTTTAGGGCTCTTGTACAGAGGGTCGCTATGAGTCGCAAGTGACTCAATGGCACATTACAACAACAACAACAACAACAAGAACTTTGAGAGTAATAACTGTAGACATTGTGGTTAAGAATAATAAAAATTAATGGAAAGTGAGTCTGGATGTTGTGCCTTTCACAAAGTCCACAATTTTCTGAGTCATTCAGAAAACCATAGCTGACCTTGAGATGTTAAGGCTCCACGAGTTTAGACAGTGTTGAAATAGCACACATTCTGAGATATGTTAGCAGGATAAGTTTTGCATGATACATGAGCAACAAATATTTTCCCCAATTTGTCATTTGCCTTTTGATATTTCTTTTAATTTTTCTCATCTACTTCCTAGATAACATGCCTCCAGAAACTGTGAACTTTGATAAAAGGCAATAGTTGTAGAGGGACTTCAGGCCTTTTGTTCATAGGGTTACTATGAGTCATGCTGGACTAGAAGGCAATCAACAACAATAACAATGTATATACATTTCTTTTTAAGCACCTTTTAAAAAAAATCACAGCACTGTAGACTTCTTTTAATATAACTTTCAAAAGTGTGCAAAAAAAAATTCCACTTGTGTAGAATACATATGAAAATCATAGATTTTTAACCTGCTCCAATGGGTATTATCTTTTTCCCCAAAGAAATTGATTGTTGCACAGTATGTGACTTGAAACTGCCAAGAAGGTTGATGCCCTAGGCCCTGGCTACAAAGTAGGATTTAAGCCGGTGGAGTTAGAAAGCTGGGGGATATTTATCACAGGTCCTTGGAAGGTGCCTCCTCCCTGGGAGCCATATTACATTCTGGCTAAGCCCACAGCCAAATGTTCATTTTGGGGAGCAAGACACATAAAAGAAAAGAAATAAAAAGCTTTTTTAAAGAATCTGCCGGCAGAAATTATATCGTATTTTCTTCATCAAATATCTTTGTATGAGATTTCTATGAGGACTGTTTCATTGTTGAAAAGCTGGGATTCCAGTTAATGATAATAATGGTAACTATGTAAAGTATACCTTTAAAGTTTAATCCTCAAACTTTGTTATGAGGTAGCTACTATTAGAATTCTCATTCTGCAGGCAATCTGAAGTTTAGTAACTCACTCAGAGTTATACAGGTAGTGAGGGACCAAACTGAGATTTACACCTCATTTGATTCCAAAGATCAGACTCAGAAGCAAAGTAGCTTCTTCTACATATAGTAGCTCACGTAACTCACCCACTTCCCTTTAGCCTAATAACTTAGCTTAAGGAGAAATCATCAATATTTGAGTCCCTCAGTGATATAAAATATCCCTGAGCTTTTTCCTTCATTGGATCCCAAATAATAATTTTTAAAAATTATTTTATACTGGTTGACTTACAAAGTTTGTATACATTGTTCTTCACACTGGATCTTTCCCCTTTCCTTTACCTACTTCTCCCTTCACCCACCAAACAGTACAACCCTATGGTTAAGCCCCCACACACCCATCCTCACCTCTCTAGGAGGGAACGAACCAAATAATCATTTTAAAGACACTATGGAAGCATCCTTGCCTTTAAGGAATATTCTTCTTACACATCTTGCAAGACAGATTCCTTTGTTATTTTGTCAGTCCAAGGGGTATTCAATATTCTTACCAACAGTCTGATTCAAAGGCATTGATCCTTTTATGAGCTCCTTCTTCATTGTTTAGCTTTTGCATGCATACAAGGCAATTGAAGACTCTGTGGTTGGGGTCAGGCACACTGTAGTCTTAACACTGACATTCTTGTTCTTTAGTGCTCTAAAGAGGTCCATGATAGCATGATAGCAGATTTGCCCAATGCAGTATGTCTTTTGACTTCTTGACTGCTGCTACCATGAGTACTGATTGTGGATCCAAGTAAAAGGAATTGACAACTTCAATCCAAAGGTGCTTGAGCATTAAAGAAATTGTGACACTAGTGTAGGACAGGGGAAGGTTTAGATCTGTTTGTTGTTGTAGTAGTTATGTAGTTATGTGCCATTGAGTCACTTGAGAATGACACACCTACCTTCATAACCTCAGTGACTAAATCAATCCAACTCATTGAGGGTCCTTCTCTCTAGCACTGTCCCTCCACCCTTCCAAGCATGATGTCCCTCTCCAAGGACTAGTCCCTCCTTGAAACATGTCCAAAATATGTCAGATGAAGCTTCAGAATTCTTGCCTCCAAGGAGCAGCCTGGCTTCTCCCTCTCTAGGATGAACTTGTTTGTTCTCCTTGTAGTCCATGGTATATTCAATACTCTTCTCCAGCTGATCGGTTTATAGGATTGTTATTACCAGGAGGGACCAGTCCTTGGAGAAGGACATCATGCTTGGAAGGATGGAGGGACAGCATAAGAGAGGAAGATCTTGGATGAGATGGATTGATTTAGTGACTGGGGTAATGTGGGTAAGTGTGTCAGAGACAACGGAATTTACTCAGGTTAGAGCAAGATTTAGAGCTATTGTACATAAGGTCACTGTGAGGTGCAAGTGACTCAAAAGCATGTAACTACAACAGCAACAATAATAACATTGCCATAGTAATTTTATTTGTAATGACCTTTTGCATTTTTCATGGGTGATTATTGATATCAATATCAAACACAGTTAATCTGATCTTTGCTTATTAATGTTTAAGGAGGAAGCTCATTGAAGGGATTGGCAAAAAACAAGGCCCCAGGGATTGATGGAAAACCAATGGACATATTTCAACAAACAGATGCACCTCTAGAGGTGTTCACCAGGCTGTGCCAAGAAATCTACAGTACCTGGCCAACTGACTGGAAGAGATCTGTATTTATTCCAATTCCAAAAAAGGTGATCCAACAGAGTGTGGAAATTATCAAACTATATTACTAATATCACATGCAGGCAAAATCCTGTTTAAGATTATCCAAAATTGACAGGAACAGTACATTGATATAAAACTATCAGAAATACAAACTGAATTTAGAAGAGGCCATAGCACTAGTGACATAATTGTTAATGCCTGATGGATCTTGGCAAAAAGCATAGAGTACCAAGGGAATGTCTGTGTTTCATGTATGATGCAAAGGCATTAGACTGTGTGGATCACAACAAATTGTGGCTAACCTTGAGAAAAATGGGAATCCCAGAACGCCTAATTGTGTTCATGTGAAACCTATGCTTGGACCAGGAAGGCAGCAATCAGAACAGAGCAGGGAAACAGTGCATGGTTCAAAATCAGGAATGGAGTGGGTCAGAGATGTATCCTGTCTCCATACCTTTTCAATCTGTATGTAGAAAAGATAACTTTAGAGGCTGGACTTTATGAGGAGGAGTGAGACATCAGGATTGGTGTAAGGCTCATCAACAATCTATTATGCAAATGACACAACCTTACTTGATAAAACTGAGGAGAGCCTGAAACATTTTCTGCACGCGGACAAAGACTATAGTTTGCAATGTGAATTGAAGCTCAACACCAAGAAAATGAAAAATCCTCACCACTGCACCAATTGGCAACAGCATGATAGATGGAGAAGAGATTGAGATTGTTAACTATTTTAGCTAGTCAGGTTCCACACTAAACACTTTCAAGCATCAACAGTGAGGACAATAAAAATTACTTACATTAAGAAAATATGCTGTCAGAAACTTCTACAGAGTGCTGAAGAGCAAGGATGTCAGTCTAGAGACTAAGGTGTGCCTGATTCAGGCCATTGTCTTTGCAATTACTTGCTATTCTTCAGAAAGCTAGACAATGACTAAGGATGACACAAGATGAATTGATGTCTTTGAGCTGTGGTGCTGGAGAACAGTACTGAACATATCATGGGCTGCCAAATGTGACTGAACAAATAAGTCTGTCTTGAAAAGCTCATTGAAGGCAAGTATTTTGAAGTTCCCTCTCACATACTTTGATCATGTTGCCAGGATGGTCCAGTCATTGGAGAAGGACATCATGCTTGAAGGGTGGAGGGACAACACAGAAGGGAAAGACCCTGGATGAGATGAATTGACACATTACCTAAGAAAATGAGGGTAGGTGTTTCAGAGAAATGAGATTAGCTTAGGATAGAACATAGTTCATAGGATCACTATGAATCACATTAGACTTGATGGCACATAACAATAACAATAATGGTCATAACATGGAGTGCTGGTGGCCTAGTGGTAAGGAGCTGCACTGCCAACCTGAAGACAGTTGATTTGAATCTGCCAGCTGTTCTTCTGGCAACAGATGGGCAATCTCCTTTCATGTGATTACACTCCCTCTGAAAATATGCTAGAGGGTCAGCTCTGCATTAATCCTGACCCTATGCCACATAACAACAACAACAACAACATGGTAATAGAAAGAAGCTCTGGTGGCCTAATGTTAAGAAGCTGTACCACAATCCCAAAGGTATGTGGTTCAAATCCACCAGTTGTTCTGTGGGAGAAAATGGACAATCTCTTCCAGTGCAATGTATTGCCTCTGAAAACCCATTGGAGGGTCAGCTATGTGTCTGTTCTGACCCAAGGAGAAACAACAACATAGTCATAGTTGACTCAGTGGCACCAATGGCAGAGTGGTTAGTGCTCGTCTATTAAAAAGGTCATGTGTTCTGTGAGAGAAAGAGATAAGACAATGCTTCTGTAAAATTTATAGCCCTGGAAACACTATTGTTTTGTTTTTATTTTTGTTTTTGTTTTTAACCATTGCAAGAACGTGACAACAGCCCAAACGTCCAATCACTTAAGAATGAATTGCGAAATTATGGTATATTTACATGATGGAATACTACACAGCATGTAGGAACAATGATTTTGTAAATCACTACCTAACTTGGGAGGGACTGGAGAACATTATGCTGAATGAAATAACTCAGTCCCATAAGGACAAATACTGTACAAGACCATTATTGTAGAAACAGAAAAATAACTAATAAAACATGTCTGAGAATCCAAGGAGGAGAGGGTAGGAACAGAAGGATGAGGATGGCCAAGGGGGTAATCATAGGGTTGCATCATTTGATTGGTAGAGGGTGGGATGGGTAAAGGAAATGGGAGAGATCCAATGTGAAAAACAATGTATACACACTTTGTAAGTAAACCAATAAAAAAGAAAAAATTATTTATAAATAATAATAAAAAAGGTATTTGCAATAAAAAATATTTTAAAGTACTTTGCAGTAGGCATCTTGAGCCGATCTTTCAACAGAATCTGTTACCACTGGTGGAGATTCAGTCTGGAAAGACAGAATATGAACAACTGTATGCAGAGAGTGAGAACACTGTACATTTAGCCTCTCATTTCTCAGAAACAAAACAGCTGAGTCTGTGTTGAACAGTGTGCTCAGTGGGATCTGTGCGGGGAGATGTGGAGAGACGGGTCACTGGGGACTTAACACAATGACGAAGGAGAATATCTGCCAAAACTATGCTAGTTTCTGCAAGCTAAACGTTATTTCAAGCAATTAATTTCTACCTCAATCCAGTGGGCATCAAGAAGATTCTGACTCATGGTACCTCCATGTGTGTTACAGTAAAACTGTGTTCCATGAGGTTTTCAGTAGCTGTATCATTCAGAAACAGATGACAAGGCTTTTCTTCCAATGCACTTCCTTGTAGACTTGAACCATCAAAATTTCAGTTAGCATCTGGGTGCACTGACCTGATTGTACCACTCAGAAACTCCAGTTTACACTGTTATTTTCTTATATACTGTTGATTCGATTCTGACTCATAGCGGCCCAAGAGGAGAGGGTAGAACAGATCAATAGGGCTTCATAGGTTATAAGTTTTATGGGAGAAGATTGCTAGGTCTTTTCTTCTGTAAAACCACTGATGGGTTTAAACAGCTGAACTTTTAGTTAGCAGTCAAGCACTTAACCACTGTGCTATCTGGGCTGTGTTGTTGTTTTGTATTACTGAGTTGGAACTGACCCTAGCTGACTCTTTAGTGAGGCAGTAAATCCACGGGACGAAATTGCCCATCTTTCTCCTACAGAGCCGACGGTGGACTAGAACCTGGTGTCTTTGGGGTGCCAGTGCAACTCCTTACCTCTAGAGCACTAGAGCTCTCTGGTACACTCTAACTTAATGTAAATGTATGGGGATATTACAGTAAAACCTGCCAACCTTGAACTTGTGTAAGACAGAAATCAGAGAAGGACAATTCAATTCAAATGTTTTCCATTATCGAAGAGTGATATAAATGTAATAAACTTGCACCCTATCAAAGGAGGAAAACTTTGCAGACTTGGGAAAGCAAGGCTGTCCTGTCAAGTTCCTGCTCTTACCACTTTCACTATATGTAGGGGTAAATACATACACGCAATTATGTATATGTTGAATTTCTTTAAACAGTTAAAGAACAAGGGTGTCACATGGAAGACTAAGCAAATCATAGCATTTCCAATCATATCATATGCATGTGAAAATTAGACAAAGAATAAGGAAGATGCAGAAGATTTGGCGCCTTTGAATTGTGGTGTTGGTGAAGATTATTTGAATATACTATGGATGGAAACTCTATGAACTTGGAGAAATGATGAAAGTTTTTCAAGTTCAGGTCTTTCATTCATAGTGTTGCTATGAATTTTCTATGATTCGATGGCACTTAACAACAACAACAACAACAACGAGAGAGAGTGCTCTATTGGCCTAGTGAATTGAAAGTTATGCTCCAAGCCAAAGGTGGGTGATTTTAATGTGCTGTCCTCAAGCCTGATTTCAAGCATGATCAAGCATTCTTCTAAGTGGTATCACACTGGTCTGTCCATTTGCTGTACAGAGGTAACTCGTGGTTGCTGTGATGCTAAACACTGTGACACTCACTGATGTGTCAAATGGAAGAATGGTTACCCATGGGGCACGGTGTTTGGTGGAGTTCCCAGATTAAAACAAGTTTGTAAACAGGAGTGGCATCCACTTCCAAAACAGCTTGCCTCCGGAAACCCTGCGAACTTCGAGAAACAATGAAAGTTATTCAAGCGTTCAGGTCTTTCATTCATAGGGTCGCAATGAGTGTACAACTGGATGGTACTTAACAACAACAACAACAACAACAACAACATGGGTGGTCAAAAGAACAAGCAAATCTGTCTTGGATGAAGTACAACCAGAAAGCTTCCTAGAAGAGGGGATGGTGAGATGTTATCTCATGTGCACTGGGTATGTTATCAGGAGGTTCCAGCCCTTAGACAAAGACATCATACTTAGTAGAGGGTCAGTGAAAGAAAGGAAGACCCTCGATATGATGAGCAGACACACTGTAATGCTGGGTGTTATCACAACAATTATTTTGAGTATGACTCAGGACTGAACAGTGTTTCCTTCTGCTGTATAGTGGGTCATTGTAAGTTAGCACTGATGCTATGCCATCTAACACCCAATGGACACATATGCAATGGACACATATGCTTATGAGTGTATGCATTTTATGAGTCCGTATGTATACATTTGTACTCACCCACACTGATGTGGGTGAGTGAAGAGATTGAGGCTGTTAACAATTACAGCTTGCTTGGCTCCACAAGCAACACTCTTGGCACCAGCAGTCAGGAAATCAAAAGACGAATTGCACTGGGAACATCTACTGTCAAAGACCCCTCCAGAATACTAAAAAGCAATGATGTCTGTCTAGAGACTAAGGTGCACTGGATTCAGGACATTGTCTTCACAATTACTTGCTATGTATGACAGAGCTGACAATGATTAAGGATGATAGAAGAAGAATCAATGCCTTCGAGTTGTGGTGCTGGAGAAGAGTCTTGGACATACCATGGACTGCCAAGAAAACAAACAGATCTGTCTTGGAGAGGGTGAAACCAAGTTTCTCTTTGGAGGCTAGGATTTTGAAGCTCCATCTCACAGACTTAGTGCATGGGGACAGGAAGGACCTGTCCTTGGAAAAGGACATCATGTTTGAAAGGGTGGAGGTACTGTGCAGGAAAGGAAGACTCCAGATGAGATGGATTGATACAGGCAATAAAGGGAGATGTGTCAGAGTCAGTAAGACTGGCTCAGGACAGAGCAGGCTTCAGAACTCTTGTACATAAGTCACTATGAGTTGTAGGCGACTTGATGGCACACAACAGCAACAACAACAACACTGCTGTTTAATTTTTCTTTTACTTTTCAAAGAGAAGAGAACGAACTCGAGGGGCGGTGTGGGCAGGGAGAAAAATGCAACAATGAATGAATGGAAATACAAAATCTTTGTAAATTTTCATTAAAATTAATAATAATAATAAAAAGAAGTGCAAAAAAATAATGAAGATCTGGTGACACAGTGTGTAATATATTGCTCTGCTAATTGGAAGGCCAGTAGTTCAAACGCACCAAATGATCTGAGGGAGAAAGATGCCATCTCTTCTGAGATGAGATTTATAGATTTATAGCCTCAGATGCTCCGGGCTGCTGAGTCAGAACCAACTTGATGGCATTGGTTTCGAGTTTCTATAGATTTTCAGTACATTAAGCATTCTTCTTTACAAGTAGCATTTGAGTGTATTTTTTTGTTTGTGTTGTGTATTTTGCACGATTTGAGATTAAAAGCTCATTTACATGAGACTCAGGAATGTCTGGATAATTGGATCCTAAACACAAGTGTAGTTAGCATGAGTCCAGTGTGGACAGACCAAGTAAGTAAGTGGTTCTATTCTGTCACGGAGGGTTACTATGATTTGAATTGGACTCAATTGCTCTAGATTGGATTTCAAGTTATAGCAACCCTATAGAATGGAGTATCAATTACTTATAAGGTTTTCCAGGCTGTAAATATTTACAGAAACAGATTGCTACATCTTTTTTCCTGTGAGTGACTGGTGAATCCACACCTTTTTTTTTTATCAGCATCTGAGCACTTGGACTACTGTGCCGCCAGGGTAAACTTGTGTCAAAAGATGGTAGCATATTGTCTGGAAATGTAACAGACCACACAGGAATTTTCCAAGATTCTGTCTGGTAAGTCTTTCCTCTTAACTTTCAGCTTCAGTGAATTGAGACTAATATGTTCAGAAGAGAGAGCTAAGACATTCTCCTCCCTGTAAGTCAAAGAGTGTAGCAAATACCAGTGTACAGAATTCATAAGGGGAACGTTACAAAGTAATTGCTTTCAATCTCCTAATCCTTCCTCTTTCTCACAGCTCTATGATTGCTGCTATAGTCCTCTGGCCACCATATTAGCCTATTAGTAACAGGGTGAAGAATGGCACCCTGGTGCCTCAGAAAGTGCCTGGTACACAGAAAGTACTCTCTCAGTATCTGTGAACATTGAACACATTAGTGCTGTCTGTTTATTCTTTTTTTAAATAAAAAGGATAGTGAAAAGCATGCACAAACTTCTCTCCTATGATAAATTATTGTCTTTGTTTTATTTGCTTAGTCCTATTGTAACAGCAATGTCACAAGTGGATGGTTTTAGAAAATAGAAATTTGTTTTCTCACAGTCTGAATTGAGTGCCAACTCTATAGGAAGGCTTTCTCAAATTTCTTGTCTCTACTTCTCTAGTGTTGCATTCCTTGAAGATCCCTACATTGCCTTTCTCATGTCCATGTTTGCTGTCTTCTCTGTCTCATCCACACTTTATGACCTAAACATTGCATCTCAACGTCAAAAACCAAAAATTTTCACCACTAGACTGATAGGCAACATCATGATAGATAGAGAAAAGACTGAAACAGTCATCATCTTCATCTTACTTGGATCGATAATTAATACATTTAGTACCAGCAGTCA
This sequence comes from Elephantulus edwardii, assembly GCF_000299155.1. NCBI lineage: Eukaryota > Metazoa > Chordata > Mammalia > Macroscelidea > Macroscelididae > Elephantulus > Elephantulus edwardii. The sequence goes on from NW_006400005.1 coordinate 629,037, forward strand.
GGAGATCAGGAGATATACTGCAATGAGAAAGACCACAGGGAGGGATCTCTCCAAAATACTAAGGAGAAATGACATCAATTTAAGGATTAAGGTATGCCTGATTCAGGCCATGGTCTTTTCAATCACTTGCTATGCTGTGGAGAAGAGCACAATGAATAAGGATGACAGCAGAAGAACTTTGAGCTGTGGTGTTAGAGAAGAATATTGAATATTATGTGGGCTACTGAAAGAACAAAGAGATATGTCCTGGAGAAAGTGCAGCCAGAGTGCTCCTTGGGGGCAAAGACGATAGAACTTTGTCTCACAAGCTTTGGACATGTTGCTAGGAGCAGCTTCCTTGGAGTAGGATATTATGCTTTGGAAAAGTGAAGGGATGGTGAAAGAGAGAAAGATCCTCAACTAGATGGATTGACACAGTGACTGTGGCAATAAGGCTCAAGCATGTCAGACATTGTAAGAACAGCACAGGGTAGGCAGGGTTCAGATTTGTTGTTCCTCAGGTCACTATGAGTCATACTCAACTCCATGGTACCTAACAATAGCAATGACCCAAAAGTGATTGATTTAAAATTCATTCTGTGCACTATGGTTATAGTAACATAGCAAAGAAAACTCTTCCCAAATGGGATGACACACATATATATTAAAAGCAAACACTCAAACAAAATAAACCCCCTTGTAGTAGAACCATTTGGATTCATAGTGAATGACCCCTATCATGTCATATTAGAGCTACGGAACAACATTCTGACTTTTACAGAAGCAGTCTTCCACATCTTTGTCCTACACAGAGGTTGGTAGGTTTGAACTATTGACCTTTCAGTTAGCAGCTGAGTTCTTGAACACCTGTACCACTCAGACACCTACCACATGTATAGGATTCAGAATTTATGGCACACACATTTCTAGGGGAATACAATTGAACCTGTAATTCAGATCACTGTCATCATCTCCATTATTGGTATTTGAAATGAGATCTCGCTGGAGTTTCTGATTTACTGTCTCAGAATACTTCAAACTGTTCCAGTCACATCTGGCAGATTGATGTTTCCAAGGAACGTATTTAATTATGTTACTTAGGTAGTGTAGTCTATAGGGAGCTGCATTGTTACCACAATGATTACTTCTCTCTGACAGTTCAAATCCACCAGCACCCCGTGAGGACAAAGATGGCATATGATTTACAGCCTCGAAACAAAAGGAAAGATTAGCTGTGAGTTGGAACTGACTCGATGGCCCTGAGTGTGACCCTGTGTAAAATATGTGTTAGTCACTTTCATTCATGACCCTCTATCTTTTTCTATCCCAACGATTTCAGTTTTCTTATCACAGTCCAGACACACATCCTATAGCCAAGCAGACTGGACAGTTTCCCATTTCCCAAACAAGTATCACCCTTCCCATTTCCGTACCTTCTGCTGTTCGCCATGTTAATGAAATCCATCAGCCCATTTATACTGCCTTTCATCATAGCTATCCATGTGGTTAAGTCATCTGAAAATTCTCTTCTATTCTCTGAGGGAAGCAAAGAGATGGAGTCAACTTAATGATGATTAGTATTTACACAACCATAAACCATTTCTTTTTTCTCTGCCTTATTTTATAGATTTTTATATATTTATGATGTTATCTCTTCTGTGAATTTTTGGACTCCAGGGACTGAGCTTGGCTCATTTTTCTATCCCCTACAACAGTGTTTTCTCTAGGCCCTTGTAAAGCAAACACATTGACTGAAAAGTTTGATTCAGTAATTTGTATTGGCCTCAAGAATCTTAATCTTTTCTTCTATATATAAAAAAGTGTATTAGATGATTCTTAATGTTTGCTAAGTTTGGGTAACTTCTCCATAGCACCTTGCACATATAACTCTTCAATAAACATCTGCTGAGGAAATTCCATTCCCAGGAGCGGGACAGAGGTGCTGGTAGTTCTTTATGTAAAAGAAAACACAGTCAGGTTTGTACTAGACTTTGAACACACAACAATATTGCAGGTGTAGTTTAATGAGGCCCTCAAGGAAGATGGTAATTTGAAAGTGGGCACAATAACTCAATTTTGAGCAAACAATTGCTTTTTTTCTGGGTGGCATATGGACACAAAAATGAAAAAGTAAGTAGGTATAATACACCTTGCTTTAATTTCAAACCCTTACAAATATTTAAAGAAAGCTATTTATTTCCCTATGAGGATGATTAACAGTAGTGATGAAAAGAATTAAACAAATTGCTCATTTTCTTAAAGAGAAGTTTTAAAATCTTATCATTAACCCAAATCAAACCCGTTACCATCAAGTGAATTCTAACTTCTCATGACCCTATACGACAGAGTAGAACTTCTTGTTATTCACTCTTTAGTAGGGACTGACACGTAGCTGACCCTTCAGCAGGTTTTCAGAGGCAATTTAACTGCACAAGAGGAGATTGCCCATCTTTTTCTTGCAGAGCAGCTGGTAGATTTGAACTGTGTGCCTTTGGGATGACAGCACAGCTCCTTACCATGAGGCTGCCAGAGCTCCCTAGAGTTGAACTACTTTATAGCATTTCTAAGACTGCATCTTTTTAGAAGCAGTCTGCTACATCTTTCTTCTGTGGTGAGATTGGTGGGTTCAAACCATCAAACTTTCCTTTCGTAGCCAACCTAACTTTATGTAAGTCATTGTACCTCTTGGGATCTTCCTCTTGTATTGAACCTGCAACGTAACTAAGCCTCCACTCTAAAGAGTACAGCTTAGAAACCAGAAGCAATTTACAACTTAGAATAAAGAATGTGAACTTTCATGATATAGGCAAGAGTAAAGGCAAGTTTAGAAAGAAAGTTTAGGAATACACTACCATTTAGCTTTGGTCTAACAAATTTTACTCATCATTCTTCGCAAATCATCAGTCTGTATACTGGAGATAACTTTAGAAAATTGTTATTTGTTTCCCCTGTAGGAATCTGCACATTGCTTCCTGTGTTTGTGTGTCTTGGCATCTTTTCCCCTACAAGGTGCCCAAATTTCACCCTGTAATTGAGTTAGAATGATTTTAAGAAGAAATCAAATAGGTCTGTCTAATTGCTATTTTTGAAGAGATGATTATTTAGGAAGAGTTAGTTGATTATATGACAGAAGCACCTTTCACTCTGCTGTAGACCTAAAAGTTGACAGTTCAAACTAACTTTGTTGACTCTGAGGAAGAAAGGCCTGGAGAACTGCTTCCATAAAGATTATAGTCAAGAGACCGCTGTTGATAGGAGGCATCTAGGTCACTTGGCATAGCATTGCTCATAAAGATAATGCTCTATATAATAGTTTGGTAGGCACAACTGGTGTTGTAAAAGTTTCTGAGCAGCCGCCTAAAATATGACTGTTGCTCTCCTCTTGAAGCAAAGAAGACTGAAAGAAATTAACAACTTAAAACAATTAGTTTTTAAAACGAAGAGCTCCCATAATCGATAGGCTCTTCTGGCCTGAAACCAGAAGGACAAGATGGTTCTTGGTTACTGCTACCAACCATTCTGACCAGGAGCACAACAGAAGACCTCTGTCAAAATGGCCAAAAAATATAGAACAAAACTTTGATTTAGAAAAAAGAAAAAAGAAGAAAGAAAAAAAAAGACGACACTCACTAGAGTGATACAGACAGAAAGAATCCCCGACACCACTGAACTAAGACATCCTTTTAACTGGAACTGAAGGCACTCTAGATTTTCTGTCAAGTAATACATTGACCTATAACATAAACAGTAAAATCATAAAGCGTATGCTCTTAACAAAAGCAATATATGAGATCAAACAGGCAACATTTGTACAAAAAAATATGATAAGGTAAGGACAAACACAGAAACTGGATTGAAGGAGGTAAAAAAGATAAGGTAGAAATAAGGAAAAAGTTGGCACTTTATAAGGATAGCACCCAATGTCACAAAACTATCTATGTATACATTATTGAATAAGAAGTGAGTTTGTTGTGTAAGCTTTCATATAAAACACAATATTTAAAAAAATAAGGAAGCCCTTTTATAGTACTCTATGCATGTCTGCCTTGGAGAGGGTGAAACCAAGTTGCTCTTTGGAGGCAATGATTTTGAAGCTCAGTCTCACATACTTTGGGCATGTTGCCAGGAGGCACCAGTTCTTGGAAGACATTATGCTCGGAAGGGTGGAGGGACAGTGCAGAAGAGGAAACCTGGATGAGATGGATTGACACAGTAAATGGGATAATGGGTGTATATAGTGAGCCGGGTTTAGAGCTGTTGTACATAAGGTTGCTGAGTGTTGTGGGTGACTCAATGGCACATACCAACAACAAAAACAACAACATTTTACTCTATAACACATGGGGTTGCAATAAGTCAGAATCTATCTGATAGCAACAGGCTTCATTTTCCCCTTTAATTTAGGAAAATAATTATTTTGTTTTTATTTGATGCTGTTATGTGCCATTGAGTTGCTTGTGACTCATAGCTACCATATGTACAACAGCCCTAAACTTTTGCTCTGTCCTGTGTCAATTGCACTGTCTCTGATACACTCACCCCGATTACCCCAGCCACTGAATCAATCCACCTTATAGAGGGCCTTCCTCTACTGCACTGTCCCTCCACCCTCCCAAGTATGATGTCCCTCTCCAAGGACCGGTCCCTCCTTACAACATGTCCAAGTATGTCAGACGAAGCCTCAGAATCCTTGCCTCCAAGGAGCTGCCCAGTTTGACTGTTTCCAGGATGAATCTGTTTTCTTAGCAGTCCATGGTACCCTCAACACTCTTCTCCAGCACCACAGCTCAAAGGCATAAATTCTCCTTCTGTCCTCCCTAGTCATTGTCCAACTCTCTGACACATAACAAGTGATTGCAAAGACCATGGCCTGTATCAGATGCACCTTAGTCTCCAGAGAGACACCATTGTTCTTCAGTACTTTGGAGAGGTCCCAAACAGCAGACTTTCCCATGGCAATATGCCTTTTAATTTCCTGGCTACTGGTGCCAAGAGTGTGTTACTGTGGAGCCAATCAAACTAAAGCTGTGAACAATCTCAATCTCTTCACCATCCATCCTGATACTGTCAAATGGTCCAGCGGTAAGAATCTTTGTCTTCTTGACATGGAGCCTCAATCCATACTGAAAGTTGCAGTCCTTGACCCTCTGCAGCAGGCGCTTCAGGTCCTCCTCAGTTTCAGCAAGCAGGGTTGTGTCATCTACATAATGCAGATTGTTGGTATGTCTTCCACCAATCCTGACCCCACATTTCTCCTCATAGAGCCCAGCCTCTTGGATAATCTGTTCTGCATACAGGTTGAAAAGGTATGGAGACAGGACGCATCTCTGGTGTACGCCCTTCCCAATTCTGAACCATGCAGTGTTATATCAATCTTCTTTCTAGGTTGTTAGGAGTCTCATAGGTTAGTTGCTCTTTACCTAATGTCTCTAAGGTTCAAATGTTATAGCCAAGTTTTTAACTTGTGGTCATGTGATCTCAAACATAGTCCTTTCTATGTGTGTAGGGGCCAAAGGCCATTTTCATCAGCCAAGACTAAGGATAGAAACCACTTGGAAGGGTATAGGGTGGTTATTATTTAGGCACATAGCTACTTAAGGATATTTTTATTGCATTTGACTTTTTGACATCTAAATTACAATCTAAACTACTTATATTTAAATATTTTATATTTTTCTTTTATTGCAGATAATACCAATTTCTTTGTGATGATACAAGTTTCTGACATATTTTATCCCTTCCATCTTAAAGAACTTCCTTTTCTTCCTTATTAGATGGATTGACAACAAATGCTATAAAGTTTCTTATTTAATTAAAAATTGGTTTTCATACAATCATTCATAAATATTTTACTTTATTTATATACATTAATAAACGTTCTTCTAAGTGGTATAGCACTGGTCTGTCCATTTTCTGTATAGAGATAACTCAAGGTTGCTAAGATGCTAAACACTGCTACATTGATGTGTCAAATGCAATAATGGTTACCCATGGTGGGCAGTGTTTGGTGGAGCTCCTCGATTAAAACAAGCTTGGAAGCTGGAGTGGCATCCACTTCCAAAATAGCTTGACTCTGAAACTCTATGAACGTGGAGAAACGATGAAAGTTATACAAGTGTTTGGATCTTTCATTCCTAGGGTTGTTATGAGTCATCTGTAACTGGACAGCACCTAACAATAAAAACAATATATATATTGTGTTTTAAACAATCATTTGTACATCTTGTGTTTTATATCATGAATTATTATTGATAAAAACCTTGTCCCATTCATGTACATTGTATTTTATATATTTATTAATGTACCTTGTGGTTTGCATAATTAATTACTATTTTCCCCCAACCTTCTTCCACTCCTACTTCTCCCCTTTCCATTCGGAATAGATGTACATACCCTGTTTCAATTTGTTAAATGCAATAGCCATATTGTCCTTTTGTCAGTTCTTTCCAGATTGATCCTCCTTTTAAGGCCAACAAACACATGAAGAAATGTTCAATATCACTAGTAATCAGAGATGCGAATCAAAACATCAGTAAGCTACCATTTCACCCCAGTAGTGATAGCAAAATCTAGCAGGACAACAAATAATAAATGTTGAAGAGGACGTGGAAAGATTGTTATTCTTATGCACAGCTCATAGGATTTTAAAGTGATCCAACCATTATAGAAGGCACGAAAATCCCATATGACTCAACTATTCAATTGTTAGAACTCTATCACCAGGAGATAACTGAGACATAGAGATATGTGTGCCTATATTTATTACAACATTATTTACAATAGTAAGAAAATGGAACTAGTCCAAATGCTCATCAACAAATGAATAGAGAGAGAAAATGTGGTACCTTCACACAGTAGAGTGCTATGCAGCACTAAGAAATAACCAAAACATAAAATGCTATCCAACACGAGCAAGACTGGAGAACATTATGAAGAGTGAAGAAACTCAGTCATGAAAGGACGAATAGTGCATAAGCTTGGTACTGTGACAATAGCAGCAAAGGGGGGATTGGGAGAACAGAAATCAAGCATCCAAAGTACACTGTCTTGACAAATAAACCTCTCTACTATTGTCTTTCTTTTATATATATGCTATTGTTAAATGCTGTCAAACTGGAACTCCAGTAGGTTTTAAAATGGAACTTGTGATATCCATTAGGTTTTAAAATGCATGAGAGGAGATTGGCTTATCTTTCTCCTCTGGAACAACTGGCAGATTCAAACCATTGGGATGGATTCCCAATTTTTCTTCCTGCCTTTTCCATCCTTACACTTTCTCTCACTAGCAAAGTGCCAGAGACTTCTTCTTATCTCTTTAAAACATATCTCTATGCTTAACGGTAGTATCAAAGATGATTCCACTGGCACTATCTGTATGACAGAATCCAACACTGAAGGACTCTGCACCATCTTCACAATGTTGACTATATCTGAGTTCACTTTTGTACACAGGGTCAATCCATTGTCTTCAAAGTTGTACTCTTTTTTGCTGAACTTCTGCTTTTTTACACGAGCTCTGATGGCCTAAAGAGTAAGGAGTTACACTGTTAACCCAAAGGCAGGAGGTTTGAATGCACCAGATACTCCATGGAAGAAAAAGAGGCATTCTCCTTCAGGGCAATGGATAGTCTCTGAAAACAAGCTGGAAGGTCAATGAATAGTTGGTTCTGACTTAACAGCCCATAACAACAACAACAACAACAACAACAACAACATATATATGTATATTTTTTCTTAAAGACTGATGTGTTGAGAATGATTAAAATGGTAAGTAAATAATAGTGCCAGACCCCTGATCATGTAGAAATAAGCAGAGAGACATTCATGAAGCATTCTTGATTATATCACTACCTTTTCCTTCCTTAGTCTCTCCTCTCATAGAGCATTTGAGAGGATCCACATCTCTAGGTGACTGATTACCCCAAAAGTTCCAGTCTACCAAGAGGTGCCTAGGAAGAAAACCTGGTGCTTTACTTCTGAAAAACCACCCATGACAGCCTTATGGAGCACAATTCTACTGTGACAGACACAGAGTCAGTGTGAGTCGGAATTAACTTATCAGCAACTGGTTTTGTTTTGATCTTAGATTATTTGCAAGCCCAAGGCAGAAGAGTTAGTGAGGTATCGATAAATGCATTTGTGCTAAGCGCTTCTAAGACACAGGAGACAGACACTGTTCGTGAGACAAGGAGAGGCGAGGCGCAGGGCTAATATTAGTTGACAACAGCAGCTGTGTGCCGTAGTGGGGAAGTAATCACACAGGCTGCCAGCTTCCGTCGCCTGGAAATCTGGTTGCACCTGGACCAAGCCCAATTCTGCAGACGCTGTGCTGTGAGCCCTTTCTAGATCCTGGTTTATTCTTTGTAAATATACGTGCTCATACGTCTGGTGTGCTCCCCGGTGTTGCCTCAGATCTGGCCATGTTGATTTGGGTGCAAAGCTCAGTCCTTTCATCAGCTTTTCTGACCAAAGAAGAGAAAAATAAAGAAAGAGACTCAAAGCAAGCACACACACACATTATGGGGTTAAAACAATTTCAGTGACTTTTCTAAGCGTTTCTGGTTTATGTAGTGTGATGCCGTCAGTGGGTTTAACCTCCATCCTATTCCCTTTCCCTTTGCTGAGACTGGGAACTTCCTTCATCTAGCACGTCTTGTCCTCCCTGAAATGTTTTTTATGAATATGTCTTCTTGTGGATTAGTGATGGTTTCAGGTTTAAAGGGGGATCTGAGACAATTCTCAACCCTGAGTAAGTCAAGGCATTCCCTTTTTACGAAGTGATATATTGAGTCAAATCCACTATCAGTGAGTTAATAATAGTGACTCAGCAACTCTTCATCAAATTTCTGAGGCTATAAACCTTTATGGAGGAGACTATGCGTGCTCCCTTCCAGCACCAGACCCTGGTGGTTTGAAACAGCTGACCAGTCAGCAGCCCATGATGTAACCTTTTATACTACCAGAGCTCCTTCTATTTTTTTTTTTTTAATGTTGCTGCATACCCTCAAGTTGGAACCAACTCATAGTTGACCCCCCCAGTGAGTTTTCAGAGGCAGTACATCTCATGGAAGTTGATTGCTCATTTTCTTCCAGAGCAGCTGGTGTATTTGAACTGCTTACCTTTGAGTTGTCAGCACAGTTCCTTACCACTAAGCCACCAGAGGGTCCTATATTAAATATAGGGAAGAACAAATGTTTCCTGAGGATGAGGAAGACCACAAGGATGAGACAATGTAAAAGAATATTTAAGTTGGAGTGAAATAGACAAAAAAGGACAGGTAAAGTGTCTTAAACTATTAACTAAAATTCAGTTATGAAAAGAAATGGGTATTAACACAATTGGAATTAATGAATATGCTTTTTAAAATTCGAGCATTCTCTCAATTAATTGTACAGGTTAGCTCTGTTCCTTTCTCATCTTTCAACCGTTTCCAAAGCTCTCTTCTCATTCCCTTTTAAAATAGGGGGTCTTTTCTTGGATAGAAATCTAAATTTACCTAGCTAACAATCCCATATTGTACCAAAGGAAATAATTTTATAGCTGTAGGGTGATAGTGAAATGAATATTTGAGACGGTGAACAATTCAGGTATTAAAGAAGATTTGTTCTAGAAATGTAAATTCAGCCGAGCTGGTAACAGATGGCACAGCATCAGTGAAAGATATTAAATGCATCTTTAATTGGTATTAAAGACCTCCCTCTTCTGAGGGAAGCAGGGAAATAAGTTGATGAGATTCACAAACACTGAAATGACACGATTGTCTAGCACAGCGATGGTTCATTTTTGTTTATCAAGATGGCATATGCTTTTTCTCATCAAGAAACGTCCCATAAATTGTGCTGAAACCTGAAGAAGTGTTACCAGCCAAAAATGTGAGCGTGTGTAGAAAATACACACTAGTAAAGGAGCCATCTTGGTTTTCTGCTCACTGCTGTCACAGAGATGGTGTGACCTTTGGTAAAACAGTGAAGTAGCCTCTGGTTGCTGTAGGTTTTCCATCTGTAAATGAGTAAAATTCCTGCCTCCTTAGCCTTAGGGAGCAAATGAGACTTAGGAATGATCAAATACTCTGCGCTCTTTAGTTTTTAAAAAACTATTTCTCTTAAAATATGACCATTACTAATAACAGAAACTCTAACAAGCTATAATTTAAGTGGCAAATTCAGTCATATAAACCCAGCCCTAGACAAACAAATTTTGGAAAGCTGTTTGGGAAATAGGATCTTAGGAACAGGAGAAATCCAGCAATAGAATAATTTTCTCATACAATTTGAATTATTAAGTTACCATTATTGCCTAAGTTGAAAAAGTCAAGCTCGGAAATGCACACTTTATGGTTTTGTTTTGCTTTTTTTCTGCCTTGCTGTCAGTAAAAATCACTTTAGGTGACTTATCCAGTTGTTTGGAATACAGATATAAATCTCAAATGATAAATTGCTCCCTTTAGATATTTATGACTTGTTGTGATGTAAGTCAGAATTTATTTTCTTGTGATAATAACCCCAAATTTGATGATAAAGTTCCTCTGCTATGTGTACATAGGATCAAATATTTTCATATTAATAGGGCACAACTTATTTACATGCATTTATTTCTAAAGAGGAAGCCCAGGTGGCAAATGGATTAAAAGGTGGGCTACTAACCCAAACCTGCTCCATGGGGGAAAGACAAGGCTTCTATTAAAATTCATAGCCTTGGAAACCCAGTGAGAGAGATCTACTCTACTCTACAGGGCTCTATGACTCAGAATCAACTTAATGGCAGTGAGTTTAGCTTTGATTTTTGTATTTCTAAAGGTTAAGTACAATTGAGTACTTGTTTGAACTCTTCAACCTCTTAAGAGAGAAAGATCCTCGAAACTACACCAACCCATTGTCATAGAGTCATCTAGCTTAGAGGCTCACCAAGACCCTATAAACAAAGTAGAACTGCCCTGTATGGTTTCCAAGGCTGAAAATCTCAGTGGAAGCAGACTACTTCATCTTTCTTCTGCAGCTAGTGGGTTTGAATCGCTGATCTTTTGGACAGCAGTTAAGTGTTATAACCACTGCACCACAAGAGATCCTTTGTAAAAATTACAGCATTGAAAAACCTATGAGACATTTCTACCCTATCTTATAGAGTCATTATCAGACTTGACTCCAAGTTTAGGTTGATTTTATCTCTAAATCAATGATTTGGGGAAAAATCTGAATAGGAATTCTTTATATAGAATAATAAAATCTAATTCATTAAATGGTAAATGTATCTGTTTGCCATTCAAATAACTTCCTCTGTGAAACTTCTTTCCGTGTCTTTTGCCCATTTTGTAATTGGGTTATCAGTCTTTTTCTTGTGGAGGCCCTGAAGCATTCTGTAAACTTTTGTTATAAGAACATTATGGTTTTGGGCTTTACTCCCAGGTCTCTGATGCACCTTGAGTTGATTTTTGTGTATGGTGTGAGATGTGGATCCTGTTTCAGCTTTCTGCCTGTAGAAGTCCAATTTTGCCAGCACCATTTGTTGAAAAGGTTACCATTTCACCATTTGATAGCTTTGATTTCCTTGTTGCATATCAGTTGACCATAGACAGTTGGGTCTATTTCTATTTCTGGGTTCTGGCAATAAGAGAGATGTAAATGAAAACCACAATGAGGTACCACCTCACACCAGTAGTATGGCAAAGTTTAACAGAGCAGCAAATAATAGATGCTGGAGAGGATGTGGTGAGAAAGGAACTCTTATACATTGTTGGTGGGATTGTAAAATGGTGCAACCCTTCTGGAAGGCAGTTTGGTGCTTCCTCAAAAAGCTGAACATAGAAATTCCATATGACGCAGCTATTCCACTACTTGGAATATGTTGTTGTTGTTATGTGCCGTCGAGTCGCTTGCGACTCATAGTGACCCTATGTACAACAGCCCTAAACTGTGCTCTGTCCTGTGCCAATCACACTGTCTCTGACACTCCCATCCCGATTATCCCAGTCACTGAATCAATCCACCTCATAGAGGGCCTTCCCCTCCTGCACTGTCCCTCCACCCTCCCAAGCATGATGTCCTTCTCCAAGGACCGGTCTCTCCTCACAACATGTCCAAAGTATGTTAGACGGAGCCTCAGAATCCTTGCCTCCAAGGAGCCACCCGGTTTAACCATTTTCAGGATGAATCTGTTTGTTTTCCTAGCAGTCAATGGTATTCTCAATACTCTTCTCCAGCACCACAGCTCAAAGGCATCAAGTCTCCTTCTATCCTCCTTGGTCATTGTCCAACTCTCTGATGCATAACAAGTGATTGCGAAGACCATGGCCTGTATCAGACGCACCTTAGTCTCCAGAGAGACACCATTGCTCTTCAGTACTTTGGAGAGGTCCCTAACAGTAGACTTTTCCATGAGAATATGAGAACTAAGGCACCAACTGAGATTTGTATACCAATGTTCATAGCAGCATTAGTCATCATTGCAAGAACATGGGAACAACCCAAATGTCCAATCACAAATGAATAGATTGAGATGTTATGATACACTTACATAATGAAATACATAGGAGAAATAACATTGTAAATTATCACCTAACTTGGGAGGGACTGGAGATCATTATGTTGAGCGAACTAACTTAGTCACATAAAGATAAATATTGTATAAAACCGTTATTGTAGAATGAGTATAAGGAGAGGTGGGAGAGGCTGGAAGCAGAGGGATGTAGATGTGCAGGGGGACGGGGAGATTAATCATTGGGTTGAACAATTTGATGAGTAGGGGGTGAGGGAAATGGAAAGAATTTGTTCAAATTTGTATTTGAATTTTGTAAATAAACTATTAGGGAAAAAATTATATAAGCCGTGTGGCAAATTCTAATTAAAAAAGTTAAATGTAATGTTTATTAACATTTAATAAATGTTAATATTTTGCCAGATTTACTTCAGATATGTTCTTTTCCCTACCACGAAGATACACTACAGATTTTAGTGGTAGTTTTTTTCTGAATCCTATGCACTCTTTCTCTTCTTCCATTGTTTTACCACAAACATATACATTAGATATACTTGCTTTTCATCTACTCAATATTATGTCTTCCAGGTTGATACTAGTATAACGTGACAGAGATGGTTGGTTATTTATGAAGATTCATGCTCTTCTTCCTGGATGTAGCATCCCTGCTGGAAGGTGTCTGCCCAGGCTGAGATAAAGCACTCAGGCTCCAGTACACCTTAGTAGGGTTGCTTGGCTAGTATTCACCCATTGGAATGTGAGTGAAAATGTGACATATTAATTATGAACTGAAAAGGCTGGTAATTTGTTGTTAGGGGCTGTCAAGTCAAGTACTACTCATTGCAACTCTATGAACAACAGATATATACCCTTTCCTATTCTGCACCATCCTCATCATCTCTGATATACTTCAGCCCATTGTTGCAGTCATTATGTCAATCCATCTCACTGAATATCTTCCTTTCTTTCATTGACCCTCCATTTTTCCAAGAAAGGTGTCTCTTTCCAACGAATAGCCCTTCTTAACAACATGCCCAAAGTATGACATGAAGCTTCATCATCTTTGTCTTCAAGAAGTACTCTAGCTACACTTTTGCCAAGCCATATCTGTTTGTTCTTTTGGCAGTTCATGGGATATTCAGTACTCCAACACCATAACTCAAAGGAATCAATTCTTCTTTTATCTTCCTTATTAATTATCCAGCCTCAAGTAATTGCAAGGACCATGGCCTGAATCAGGCATACCTTAGTCTTTAAACATATATCATTGTTCCTCAGTACTTTGTAAACTTTCCTGGTCAATATAGCTTTTGATTTCTTGAATGCTGGCATTGAAGGGGTTGATAGAGGATCTATGTAAAATGAAATAGGTGGCTAATTCAATCTTTTCGACATAAACGTGATGTTGTCTAAGGGCCCAGTGGTGAGGAAATGTGTTTTCTTGCTGTTGAGATGTAATCAATATTGAAGGCTGTAGTTTTTGACCTGCAGCAAGTACTTCAAGTCCTCTTCATTTTCCGCAAGCAAGGTTGTGTCATCTATATAATCCATATTTTTTATGAGTCTTCTTCCAATCTGATGCTACATTCTTCTTCATAGAGTCCGACTTCTCAAATTATTTGCTCAGAATACAGATCAAATAAGTATGGAGAAAGGATACAGCCCTGATGCACATCTTTCTTGATTCTAAAGCATATATTGTTCCCTTGCTTTGTTCAGACAATAGCTTTTTAGTCTAGGTATAGATCTCATATGAACATACTTCAATGATCTGAGATTCCCAGTCTTCTTAATGTTAGCCATAGATTGTTATGACCCACACAATCAAATAATTTTTTCAATGATAATCAATAAAACACAAATAAGCATTCTTCTAGTAGTCTCTGCTTTTAGCTGTGATCCAAGTAATATCAGCAATGATATTCCTGGTTCCACAGTCTCTTCTAAATCCTGCTTGAACTTCTTACAGTTCTCTTTCAGTGGACTGTTCTAGTCATTTTTGAATGATCATCACTAATATTTTACTTGCATGTGGTAGTAATGATATTGTTAAATAATTTCCACATTTTGTTGAACCATCTTTTTTTGGGAATGGGGAATGGCAACAAATATGGAACTCTTAGTTGTCCAGGTAGATGTTTTCCAAATTTTCTGGCACACGCTAGTGAGCACATCTAGGGCTGTATTTGTTAGTTGAAACATATCAATTGGTATCACATCGATTCCTGGGGCCTTATATTTTGCCAAAACCATCAATATAACTGATGTCTTCCGGAAATATTTCACTGTGGGGTGTGTGTGTGTGTTTAAATATTTCACTGTTGATCAACTCTTTTTGATACAGTGACTGTGCGTTCTTTCCATATTCTGATACTTCCTGAGTCATTCAAGATTTTCCTCATAGCTTCCCTCAGTATTGCAACTCAAGGCTTGAATTTCTTATCCAGTTCATCCAGCTTAAGACATGTCAAGTGAGTGCTTCCCTTCTTATTATCCATCTCCAGGTCTTTGCACATTCCATTATAAAACTGCTTTGTCTTTTCTGAATGCCTTTTGAAACCATCTGTTCATTTCTTTAACTTATGCATATCTTCCCCTTTTTTTGGCTTCTTGAGCTGTAGTGGAATTTTCAGAGACGCTTCTGATATCCATTTTGATCTTTTCTTTGTCCTTTGTCTATGAAATGAGCTTTTACTTTCTTCATGTATGAAATAGTTGATTTGATCTCACAACTCATCTGGTCTTTGATCATTAGTGTTCAGAGCCTAAACCTATTCTTGTGATGGTTTTAAAATTCACATGTGATAGACTCAAAGTCTGTCACATATTTTGGTTCTTATAACTGACTGCTTTAATTTTCTTCAGCCTCAATTTGAACTTGCACAATAATAATTGGTAGTCGATCCCACAAGCACCACCTGACAAGGTTTTGACTGCTGATATTGAGCTTCTTCAATGGTTCTTTCTACAGATGTAGTCAATCTTATTCCTGTGCAGTCAGTCCATAGGTGAAGTCCATGCATATGGCTGCTGCTGTATTTCTTAAAAAAAGTTATTTCGGATAAATAATTGTTGTTGTTGTGTGTACAGTAGAATAGGAACCTACCTGTAGCTGACCCTCCATTGAGTTTTCAGAGGCAGTTAATCACATGGGAAGAGATTGCTCATCCTTCTTCTGCAGAGCAGCTGGTGGCCTGAAACTGCGTGCTTTCAGCATTGCAGTGCACCTTCTTGATGCTAGGCAACCAGAACACACAAAATTCTGTCATTCAGTCTTCAGCTTTGTTTCTTATTGTCACCAAGTCTGTACTTTCTGACTTACCACTCCTTCATTGTTGCCAACTCCAGTTACCAATTATTATCAATGCATCTTGATTTCATGTTTGTTCAATTTTGGACTGCAAGAGATGGTAGAACTCCTCAGTTTCCTCCTCTTTGGGTTTAGTTGTTGGTGTATATATTTGAATAATAGTTGCATTAACAGGTCTTCTTTGTACACATATGGATAGTACTTCAAGATAGATATTGAAATGGTCTTTTTAATTATAAATGTAACATTGTTCTTCCTCAATTTTTTTATTCGTAGTGTAGTAGATCATATGATTATCTGATTCAAAGTGGTCAGTGCCAGTCCATTTTAGCTCATTAATGCCTAGAATTTCAATCATTATGTGTTCCATTTAGTTTTTGGTAACTTCTAGTTTTTCTATATTCATACTTCATACATTTCAAGTGATGTTTGCAACTATTTCTCCTTGTTTTTGAGCGACTTTCAGTCTAGGCTATAACTCTAATACTATAGCCACTTGTATTCCTCTGTTGTTCATAGAATTTTCAAAGGCTTGCTTTTCCACAAGTCGATAGTCAATCCAGTTTCCTAGTCTGTCTTAACCTGGGATCTCTGTTGAAACCTGTCCACCATCGATGACCTTGCTGGTATTTGAAATACCAGTTGCATATCTTCTGGCATCATAGCAACCCCAAGTTATCCCAATTCAGCAAACTTACAGATGAATTCTGCACTAGACTTAAGAATAGTGCAGGATCTGAAATTTTAGCCTGTGTATAATAAAGCCTGTTAGTGTTTCATGAATGCTGGTGGGAAACATGAGGTACAGAGACAAAGGATTTTATTCTTGGGTAAAGCATTTGCCAGAATTTCATGTTCTTTGTGCCATTTCCCCTTTCTGATAGAATTCCGTAGCAGCAAAGTAAAGGACTCATCATGTCTGCAACCATTATGGGTTGTGTTTCAAGAGGAAACACTGGACTTTACCACTTTTACCGTTTTTGGAAACAAGCCCGCTGTCTGTGTGAAAGACTACCTTAGCTCTCATGTTGCCTCTTGAAAATACAAGCCTGAGAAAAAGCAGGCAAGGCTCTGCATTCTTGGTTACTTAATAAAAATGTCAGAGTACTTAGGGCCCAAGGTGGATTGACTTTCTTAATAATTTTCTCCATTGTCTGTAAGTTTAAAGCCAAAGGCTTTGGGGCTCTTGAAGAATGGAGAAGACAGAGGAAGGAAAGAAGTGGGTTTTCTCCACATTGAAGGCTGTGTATTAATGTAAAAGAGAAATAGACTTTTTAAAAAAAATTCTGTAAGACACAGGAATTTTGGAGTCTTATTTGTTGTCAGAGTTAGCTTTAAGTAAAGTTTCTTTTAAAATTTTCTATCATGTATTCTATTTCATGAACATGCCTGGGATAATTTAGCCATTTTTATTTTGAATGATATTTTCATCTTGTGCTAGTATAAAGAGCATTACTATGAATGTCCTCATGTAGTAGAAAAGGTTTCTTTAAAACACAAACCTAGAAATAGAATTGCCAAGTACATGCATCTTGAATTCTGTTAGAAACTGAAATTGCACTCCAAAATGATTGTTTCAGCTTAAACTCACAGCAACAATCTTCGAGTTTCTACTTCCGTGATTCTTTATCAACTCTTAAAACTATCAGCTTTTTACATTTTTGTCAAAATCATATATTATGGTTCTAAAGTTTGAATTTTTGAAATCTATTTGATAGACATTTGATTGAGAAAATAATTTCTTTTTCTACTGTCATTAAATGTTTATGGTTTTCTTTTTTGTTAATAATTTTAGCAGATTTTATGTATTATGTGTGACAATCCTTTGTTAATTTTATGGATTGAATAAACAAGAATACGCTTCAGAATTATAGTTTGTCTTTTGTCATTTTTTACTAAGACTACCAATCCACAGAAAATGTTTACATTTTAATATAGTTAAACTTGTCAGTTTTTTTCTTTGTGTATCGAACTTCTTGGGTCAAGTTTACAAAATCCTTCTGTACAGCAGGATAATAAAAAGCTCTTTTATGCTTATGAATACTTTTTAATGTCTTGATTTTTGCCTTGAGCCCTTTAATTTACAGGGATTTAATTATATATATGATATGAAATTCAAATTTTATCTTTTCAAATGGAGAGGTCCTGAATAATTCATTGAATAGACCATACTTTTCCCACTAGTTAGGTGCTATTGAGTTAATTTTCATCTCAGCAACTCAATGTAACAGAGTAAAGTGGTTCCATATGGCTCTTCAGGTTGTGAACTTTATGGAAGCAGACCACTCACCAGGTTTTTCTCTCATGGAATTGATGCGTGGATTCAAAATCCAATATTTCTATTAGCAGTAAAGCTCTCAATCAGGGCACATTTACTAAATTAATTAGGAAAAGGTAAGCAACTTTAAAACACAGCAGCCTAGCAATTAAGGGAACACTCTGTAGGTTGGTGGGATTCATGGGATATTTTAAAAACCAAAGTTCTTCCTACTTTTGGCTTCTCCATCAACTAAATCCATAGTGGATGAGCAGCTGTTGGATACCACATGCAAATTATAGCCTGAAGAAGTAAAAGGAACATGAGGGAAGTACTCTATTGTCTTAATAACATTGCTTGAAGCAGTACAAGTTACTTCTCACTGTCCATGGGCCAGAACTTAGTCATATGATCCTATCTAACCACGGTAAAAAGATGAGAAATGTGAACTTACCTGGTCCAGAAACAGGCTTTAGAGACACAGCCCATTTTATTGGTCATCCCATTAATGGTACCCCTCATTAATGTGCTAAATGCCCATTTAGGTTTGAATCTGTTTTGAGCCCTATATTTCATCTCACTTATCAATTTCTTCCCATTTCTGATTTTTTAAAAAGTGTTTTACTGTTTATGATTTACACAGTAGTTTAAGTTACATTTAACAATTTCTACATAAGTTGTTTAGGAACATTGGTTATGTCATTGTTGTGTACAGTTGAGTTGGAGCTGGCCAATAATGGACCCTTCACTGGGGTTTTCAGTGGTAGTTAATCATAGGAGAGGACGTTACCCATTTTTCTTCTGTGGAGCAGCTGGTTAATTTGAACTGCGTGCTTCTGGGATTATAACAGAGCTTCTTACCACGAGGCTACCAGAGCTCCCTATAATATGTGGATATTATCATTAATTTCCATTAATGTAATTTTTTCTATCTTGCCATCTTTCCTCCATATGGAATAGTCTAGTCTTCTGTTCTTTCCCCAAACCAAGCCCAAAGGCACCAGTTCTTCATCAGTCATCCTTAGTACAGCTCTCACAGCAAGAGATTGAAAAGACCATGGCCTGAGTCAGGCACACCTTAGCTCTCAAACTGACATAATTGCTCCTTAATAATTTGGAGAGATCCCTGACTGGACATGTTCCCAGTGCAGTATGTCTCCTGATTTCATGACTGTTGGTAAGAAGTGTGTTGATTGTGGATCCAAGTAAGATGAAGTTGTTGACTGTTCAGTGGTGAGAATTTTTGTTTTCTTGACATTGAGATGCAAGTCATATTAAAGGCAGTAATCTTTAATTTTTGAAGCAAGTGCTTCAAGTCCTCCTTACTCTCAACAATCAAGGATGTATCATCTGCATAATATAGGTTATTGATGAGTCTTCCTCTAATACTGATGCCATATTCTTCTTCACAGAGGCCAGTTTCTTGAATAATTTGCTCAGAATACAGATTTAACAGGTATGGAAAAAGGATAGAACCCTGATGTACAACTGACAAAGAATTGATGCCTTTGAGCTGTGTTGTGGTGAGCTGAGAAGAGTAGTGACTATCCCATAGAATACCAAATGAACAAACAGTCTTAGAGCGGGTACAGCCAGAGTGATCCTTGACGGCCAACCAAAACTTCATCTCACATACTTTGGACATGTTGCTAAGAGAGGTTATTCCTTGGAGAGGGACATCATACTTGGTAAGGTGGAGGATTAGCAAAAGAGAAACCCTCAACCAGAAGAGTTAATATAGCAACTACATTCAAGTGTGCCAGAGATGTTGAAGATGGCACAGGGTAGATCAGGGTTCATATCTGTTGTTCATAGGATCATTATAAGCTGTACTTTACTTGATGGCACTTAACAACAGTGTCTTTTGTTAAAAAGCTCAAGTACCATGCAGCCTTGTAACCATCTAATACATAAACAAAGGGGCACCAGCGGTGATGACTTATATTAATATAAATATTATGTATGCATTATGTAATAATTTAACTTTTAAACTATTCTATCTAAAATATTTGTTATTGTTTTGTAAGGTGCCCTTGAGTCAAGCATGACTCCTAGTGACCCTATGAATAACACTTCTGAATCCTGTCCCATCATGTGCCAACCTCATAATTTCCAACATATTTGAGCAGTAAAATACACTGATGCTTCTAAATTTGCTTCTTGTGTCACTCCATAAATTACCTGCCTTATGAACATTCTCCATGGTAACTATTACTCCAGAATGGGTCCTTCTGAAACAATGTTGAAACAATGTAATGTTAGTGGTAGAAGAGAAAAAAATTGATTAAAAAATTATATACGGATGCGTCTAGAGGTCGTTATGCTCAGATGAACAGGTGTTGTGTATCACTGAGTCAATCATAATGATTCAGAATTGAACCTCCAATGGGTTTTCAGAAGTTTGTAAATTGCATGGGATGTTACTATCCATCTTCACCCACGGAACAATTGGTGGATTGAACCATATACCTTTGGGTTGGCAACACAGCTACTTATCCCTAAGCTACCAAATCTTCATGAGTGAAATCAGTCAGTTATAAAAGGACAAATGCTATTTGAGACCATGGTTATAAAAAAAGCTAGAGAAAGTTTTACAGGGAGAATAAATTTAATATGGTTACCAGGAAAAAGAAGGAGGGAAAGAAGTAGAAAATGAATTAATGGACAGTGAACATTTATTAATATGGGTGAAAGGAAGGACAATATGGAATGAATTGATAATCAGATATTGGCTTATCATAATTGATGTCATAGAACAAAATATACATGAATGACTTATTGAGAAAAAACTCAAATAATAATAAAAGATTTTTTTTAAAGCACAACAACAAAAATAACGCTGCTCCCCCCTCTTCCAACAGTTGTCATAATCCAGGAGCAGAGAGGACACATCCAAACCACAGAGGTTTGCAATGTAGGAGAATTCATTGGCATAGGAGAAATAGGTGAGGAAGTTGGGAATTAATTTTTTAAAATAAAATTTTATTGTAACTGTGATTTTAGCAAACATTTACAGAGAACTTAGGTTTTCATTCATTCATTGTTCCACATTTTACTCTCTTGCTCTCCCTTTCCTCTCCCCCAGTTCACTATTTAAAAAAAGATATTTATTCATTGTTACACAATCTCCCCACCCTTTCACACCCAGTGCTCTTTACAAATGAGATTGCTCTTATTCTGGGGTGTTGTCACACATATAATGCCTAATCATATATTCGTTTTAGATAGTTCTTTCCTTTATCTACTCCAATGTAATCTGGTCTTTATCTATCAACACTTATCTTATTCTCTACTCAACTCCCCATTTCAGACCTGCTTTATATAAGTGGTGCTTTGCAGTATGTATGCATGCATGTATGTATGTATTAATTTTTTTAGTCATTGCCCATTTGAGATATTTATTATTATTAGTTTATTGATATTTTGATAAAAGTTTATAGAGAACTTGGATTTTTATTCATTCATTGTTGCATATTTTCCTTCCTGCTCCCCCCTGTTTGCTTTTCTCTTTGAAAAGATCCCCAACCCAGTCCACTTTAATATGCAGCTCTGTATCCTGGACTGCTGTCATGCAAACAATAACCAAGCATACATTCCTTTTTTTAAGAGACATAAATGCAGGTTATACTTGGATTTCACCTGATGGTATGCATAGGAATCAGATCAATTACATCTGTGGAAAGAACCACTGGTGAAGCTCAATATCAGCTGTGAAAACTAGGCCAGGAGCTGATTGTGGAACAGACCACCAACTACTCATATGCAAGTTCAAGCTGAAGTTGAGGAAAATGAAACCAATACCAAGGCAACCAAAATATGACTTTGAGTCTATCCCACCTGAATTTCAGAACCATCTCAGGAACAGGTTTGAGGCACTGAACACTAATGAGCGAAGACCAGACAAGTGGGAAGATATCAAGGGTATCATCCAGGAAGAGTGCAAACGGTCATTGCAAAGACAGAAGAGGAAGAAAAGACCAAAATGGATGTCAGAAGAGACTCTGAAT
>NW_006400005.1:654481-666069 GCF_000299155.1 Elephantulus edwardii
TGCTTGTTGGCCATCTGAATGTCTTCTTTGGTGAAGTATCTGTTCATATCATGTGCCCATTTTTCTCTTGGATTACTTACATTTATCTTGTTGTGGTGCTCAAGTATTTTATAAATTCTAGATATAAGTCCCTTATCTGACATGTCATTACCAAACACGTTTTCCCAGTCTGTGGGCCCGTAGTATTTATTTTTAAATAATGCTAACAAATTTTCAATAAAAGTAGGCTAAACTGGCTCACTGTACCATAAAACAAATGTTAGAGGGAACCAAGATGGCCATGGTGGAGAAAACAGTGTAAGGAGTTGGCAAAGCTCAAAGAAATGGGCCACCAGAGAGACCAACACGTTGTGATGTGGACAGTAGGAATTTGAGTCAGAACTTTTATTAAGACAATTAGTTTGGGAGCCAGAGGAGCAATGAGCTGCTGGCCCTGGCAGAAGCCACGAGCCAAACCACTGTGCTGACCGCCCCCTGCCCTGGCCAAGAAAAAGTAGGTCAGTGGGAAATTGACTGAGTTTTGTTAAGCCCTGCCGACCTGCTAGGAGTGAGCAGGTCAGTAGGAATTTTATTGAGTTTTCTCTAAAAAAATTCCCCTTGAGAACAGGAACTAGGCAAGGATGCCCACTATTACCTCTACTATTCAATATTGTATTGCAAGCCTTAGCAATAGCAATAAGAAAAGAGAAGCAAATAAGAGATGTCTAAATTGACAAAGAGGAGTAATATTATTTATACATGCAGATGATATGATAGCATACTTAGAAAACCCTAAAGACTCAACAAGAAAACTACTGGACATAGTTGACCAATTCAGCAAAGTGGCAGGATACAAGATCAACATACAAAAATCAATTGGATTTCTCTAGGGTGACAAAGGGAATACAGAACTGGGGCTAAGAAAAACAATACCCTTCACAATAGTTAATCACAAGATTAAATACTTGGGAGTAAATCTAACCAGAGGCACAAAGGATCTATTCAAAGAAAATTACAAAAAATTATTACAAGAAACAAAAAGCAACTTGGAGAAGTGGAAGAATATTCCTTGCTAATGGATAGGAAGACTCAACATTGTGAAAATGACAATATTACCAAAGGCAATTTACTTGTTCAATGCAATCCTAATAAAAATACCAATCCCATTCTTCAACGAGATGGAAAAGGCAATCTCCAGTTTAATTTGGAACAGAAAGAGGCCTTGAATAAGCAAATCACTCCTTAAAAAGAGAAACAAATTAGGATGCATCTCACTCCATCTTCAAATCCTACTACACTGCCGTGGTAGTCAAGACAGCATGATTTATACTGGTACAATGACAGACACATAGAGCAATTGAATAGAATTGAGAATCAAGACATAAGCCCATCTACCTATGATCAACTGATTTTTTACAAGGAGATGAAATCAGTTAAGTGGAGAAATGACAGCCTTTTTAACAAATGATGTTTGCAAAATTGGAAAACTCTCTGCAGAAAATTCAAGCAAGACACAAAAACCAACTCACAGTGGGTCATAGATCTAGGACTAAAACAAAAGACCATAAACTTCATTAAAGAAAAGCTTGGAAGAACTGAAGAAGTCCTAATCCATAACATAAACAGTCTTCTAAGCATCCTGAAAAATCTACAACCAGGAGAGGATAAAATAGATGAATGAGACCTTCTAAGAATCAAATCCCTCTGCACATCCAAAAACTTCTCCAAGAGGGTAAAAAAGGAAACCACAGACTTGAAAAAAATATTTTGTAATTACATGTCAGATAAAGGACTTATATCTGAAATTTATAAAATACTTGAGCACCACAACAAGATAAAAGTAAACAACCCAGTTGAAAATGGGCACAGGATAAGAACAGACACTTCACCAAAGACAATTAGATAGCAAGGAAACACATGGAGAAATGTTCAAAATCCCTCACTCTAAGAGAGATGCAAATCAAAACAACTATGATATATCATTTCACCCCAGTAAGAATAGCAAAATTTAACAGAACAGCAAACATCAAATGCTGGCGAGGTTTTGGAGAAACTGGAATCCTTATTCAGTGTTGGTGAGAGTGTAAAATGATGCAACCACAATGGAAGGCTGTATGGTGCTTTCTTAAAAAGTTGCAAATAGAAATACCATTTGACCCAGCAATTCCACTACTGGGACTATACCCTAAAGAAACCAGAACTGCCACCCAGGCAGATATATGCACACCCATATTCACACCAGCTTTGTTCACAATAGCAAAGAGTTGGAAACAACCTAAGTGCCCATCAACAAACAAATGGATAGAGAAGCCCTAGTATATTCACACAAATGAATACTGTGCTGCATCAAAAAACAAGGAACTCATGAAATCTTTTAAAAAAATGGGTGACCGTGAAGGATATTATGCTGAGTGTAATATCTTAGTCACAAAAGGACAAATATTGCATTGTGCCACTGTTTTAAAACATGACTGACATCGGGGTTGAGGGGAGACTGGGAAAGAGGGGATAAATAATGTACAATGCATTGAAACAGATGAAGGGAAGAATTGTTTAAAAGGGATATATGATTGGGTATTATTGTCATGACAAGAGTCCAGCATGAAGGCTGCATAGTGGAGTGGACTTGGGAAGAGATTGTATAACAATGAAAGAATTTTCCTTTTAATTTTCAAAGAGAATAGTGAATTGGGCAGAGAGGAGTGGGTAGGGAGAAAAGTGCAACAATGGATGGCTGGAAATCCGAAGTTTCTGTAAATTTTAATTAAAGTTAATAATAAAAAAGAGATAACAAATGGGAAAAAACCCCTAATTGGTAGAGGGGGCTTTTTCTAGATTTTTCTTTCTTATTTTGAGGATTCTTAGTTACAACAGCTAAGAATGAATATCCACAATAAGAGGAAAGTTTTTAAATTTGGTACAATAGATCCACGGTGATAAATTTGAGTGACTGCCATTCTATCAGGTTTTTTAACCAAAAATAGTTATTGGAATGTAAAAATGAACATTAAACTTACAACTTTATTTCACTAAATTTTGTTACAGAAAAATACTATGGGGAAACACTATCACGAACCTGGCCATATTTCGCCTTTTCCAGCTTCTCTGTACTGTGTCTTCATTGGCTTGATGGCTTCTTGGTCATCTAAGGGTGTGTCTGTATCATACTTCAGGTCTCCAGGTACTGCTTCTTTAGCAATGCCTCTTCTGAATCCACATTTGTCTCTGGGCAGGATTTTTCACTACCTTGGTTAGGGCAAAGCTTCTTGGTAGCTTCCTCTGTGACCTCGGATTTTGTCTGGTTTTTAGACTTCAGTCTCAAGTTTCAGTAACATGACTTTATCTTCTGAGACTCTCCTGGAAGGGTCATTAGTCTAACTAAAGCAGGTGTTCACTGTGCTGGGCTCAGTCCCTTACATCCTGGTGGGAATGACAGGTGTGTACTCTGTGCTGGGCTCAGGGTCAGCCCTTTGTGTTCTGGTGGTGGTGACAATTCTTTTTCTGTGCTGAGCTTGGGATCAGCTTTTTGCTTTCTGATGCTTTGTGGCACCTTGTCTGCAATGGTCTCTGGATCAGATATATCCTGGTCCCCTCATGGTGGTGCCAGGAACCTTCTCTGCACTGGACCTGGGATCGATCAGCCCTTTGTCTCCTTGTGGTTGTGACAAATGTCTTCTCTGCACTAGGCTTGGAGTTGACCCTTTGTGTCCTGGTGGTGGTGACTGGTGTCAGGTGGTGGGGACAGGCGTCTTCTCTGGGCTGGACTCTGAGTCAGTCCTGCATGTCCGAGTTGTGATGTTAGGCACTTTTTCTGTGCTGGGCTCAAAGCCAGATCCTGGCTTTCTGGTGGTGGTGATGGACACCATCCTTGCACTGGGCTCTGAGTTGGTGCTTGGTATCTGAGTTGTCATGACAGGCACTTTCTCTGTACTGGGTTTGGCCCCTCTCTAACATCTCTATATAGGCTCAAAGTCAACCCTTCATGTCCTTCTAGTGGTGGCCAATATCTTTTCTGCACTCTGCTTGGACTCTTGCTTGCTGGTGGTGACTGATACTGTTTGGACCTGGGCTTAGGGTTGGTCCCTCGCTTGCTCATGGTGACCACTAGTGCCTGGTCTGTACTGGCCTAGCAGTTGGCTCTTTGCATCCCAGTGGTGGTAGCAGATGCCTTCCTGTGATGTGCTCGGGTTCAGTTCCTCGAGTCCTGATGGTGGTGACCAGTACTTGGTCTGCACTGGGATCAGGTTAGGCCCTTCATGTCCTGTTACTGGTGGCAGCTTCCATCTCTGTGTTAGTCTCGAAGTTAGCCCTTCATCTTCTGGTATGGTCACTGGTGCCATCTCTGTTCTGGACTCAGATTCAGCCCATTCCATCAGATTTTAGAGAGTTTGATGCAGTATTACAATCAACACTCCAGTAAAGTGAACACATAGGAGCCTTTGGTTTGATAGCCTTTTTCCTCAGATGATCTTCTTCTCCTCCTCCTCCTCCTCCTCCTTCTTCTTCTTCTTCTTCTTCTTCTTCTTTTCTTCTTCATTTCTCTCTCTATCTCACAGGAACTGAAGGGTTCTGAGAAGCATGTATAATAAGTTTTACTGGTGGTGATGAGTTTTGCTAGTTCTAATTTTTACAAATTTTACTAGGTGGATGAGCTTAACTAGTTTCTGAAGCACTGTATGTGCATTCTACGAACTATGAAGTGGCAGTTTTGTTATAATTGTTAAGACTTTGCTAACTATGCATTGTTACCATTAATTACAAAAGAAAATAGATATTTACTTTTACCCACAAATGTTCCAAATGACCTCTGGCCATATATTTGAGATCAAACATATAGGTTTGAAATAGATGTTAAGTTTGTTGATGAAGTGTGGATCTGAAGGACACTTGGCCAAGGGTGGCCCACATCAGGTCCTTGTAGCTGACAAGGACTGACAGGGCCCAGCTCTCAGCTGGAAACAAAGGAGGACACTTCAATGATTTAGAAGAGCTGTGGGTGAGCATTAACATTACTGGTAAGTATATTCGTTTTCGCCTGGACACAAGAGCCTACTATTTGGTCCTAAAAGCCTTCTGAGGTCCCGACTCTTCTCACTATTTCTTAGTTGTTGGAATTGACGGAAAACCTCCTAAGCAGTTCCTTTCTTCACCTCTGCCTTGCATGTGGACTTCCCAGCTGTAAAACAACCCAGTGGTAGATGGAATTTGATCCAGGACTTAAGAACAATAAATGACACAGTTGAGCCTCTACATCTTGTGGTTCCTAACCTTTATACTATAATAGACAAAGTGATAGTCAATAGGCCTTTTATTTCAAGAACTACCTTCCCTCTGTAACTTGATTTGTGCCACTGTTAGAACCTCTACTTGGAATATTATTGCTTTTTAATTTTTTGATTCATGTACTTTTAACTTGTTAGTTAAATTTGTGTCTTCTGGGCTGCAACAGTTCCATGATACATCTTCAAGGATATGAACATGTACAGCTAAGCATAATTGATAACAGTGCATCTAAATTCCAAAATCAATCTCCACAATAGTCTACGTGTTTCCTATAGCCAAAGGGGTCCTTTAGAGTAGTGAGAGAAGATCTTCACCCTGAAACCTACAGTGTCCCTTTTCAGCAGGAAGTAGCTAAGAGAATACACTGTCCCTTTTTCCTTATGAATCAGGGTGAAGTCTCTCTCAAGGAGGAGTCATAGGGAATGGCAAAGGACACATTGACAAAGGAGATTAATCAGAACTGGCTTTGACAAGCACTGTGGCAATTGGACAATTAAAACAGACTTTCAAGTGGGAAAAAAAAGAAGAACGAACTGGGGAGGAGGGTAGAGAAAATAGTGCAACAATGAATGAATGGAAACCTCAAATCTCTGTTTATGTTCATTAAAATTAATAAAATTTAATTTAAAAAAATTGTTGATGAATGGAAAAGGCACAAGGGCCATGTGGAGATGGCCAAATCTGACTTCTACTAGCTCCACAAGGGAGAACTGCCCCCATCAACAACATCCACAACACAAAAACAATTTCCATGAGATCAGACACGTTCTCCATGCTCCTGTACCTCTTTCTAACAATTCCAACACCAAACTACTTTACTGATTCAGAAATCTACTGCAATAGCTCACAGAGCACATGAGACCATACTCACTATTATGAGGCTTATCAGGAAGTCAAAGGCTATATTTTTAGTTGGCAACAGGATACAATTTCTCAGTCAGGACAGCTTTATGGCTTTCTTCCCTGCCCCAGTACGCCAAACTTGGGTGAAGTATCCTAACTCTGGTTCCTTCCGGTAGCAATGTCAAGGTCAGCTCTGTCTCACACCAAGTCTCTGGATCTCTGGTATCAGTGCTACTTCTCTCTTGTAGGTCTGGCTGGTGCAAGGAGCTGGCCCCAAAGGGTATGTAGCATTATTTACTACTTCTTTGTTGGTGGTGAAATGTTCAAATTTTGCTGCTGAATCCATTCAATTTAATGAGGACACTAGCCAATCCTTTTGTGGATAGACTAACATGCCCTATTTGCATATTGTCACCCATGTACATTCAAAGGCAAAGTCAATGGATAGGAAAGTAATTTTGAACAATAAACCCTTAATACCACAATTTTCCCTCTTTATTTTATTTTTTCAAATATCTCCCTCATGGATTCCTTCCCTTCATTGCTATTTTACCTATGATGCTGCCAAGTAAGCCTCTTTTTCTCATTTTTAAAGGATGAAAGGAATCGATAATAGAGAACTACAGAATCAAGGTAAGAAATAAATTTGAATTTATTTCCTTTTGTTTTGGTGACTCTAAAACCTTAAGTTCAATATATTAAGCCACTTTTTTATAATACATGTCAAGGCTTTGTACAATTTCAGGGAGCTCTGATGGCCTAGTGGTATAAACTTGTACTGCCAACACAAAGGCAGGCACTTAGAATCCACCAGCTGTTCCACCAGGAAGAAAGATGGGCAATCTCATCCTGTCTGACTTACAGTCGCCAATACCTTGCTGTAGGGTCAGCTATGAGTCAGTTCCAACTTGACAGCAATGGATTTTTTTGAGAGTACTATTTTTAAAAAACACAACCTTCTGTGATAGTCAAAATAAACCCAGGGAGGAAAAAGCTTAGCTAGAGTATGTTTTCAAAGGAGAAATTCTCATTAGAGACATGTCTGCTTAAGTATAATTAAGACTTATCTGTAGAAAAATGAACAGTAAAAATGATCATTTTTATTAAATCTATTTCAGATCATCTCTTGAGGGAAAACTAGTTTCTCTTATTAAAGAAAAGTAAAAACAATTTACCTTTTATTATTCAAAATTGCTTGTTCATAGTGTATCTGGAAATAAACAATGTCATTGACCATATGCTAGCAGCAAAATAGCATTTCTAAAACTCTGCAAGTATTAAATGACAGATTAGAAGGTGGTCTTGAAAATTCTAGTGTTATAATTTTCTCATAAAAATTATGTAAGAGAATAAATTAGCATCCTATTTAGATGCAAACGAAATAGTTTTTGCAACACCTGCCAAGATGTTGGATTATAAAGGGAAGTGTTTTCACTTAAGGGTTTATTATTTTCTTCTGTAGAAACCAATCTGTGGTTGATATCCATCACAATTCAATCAGAGATATTCTTTCAACTAAATCGAGTAGAACAGGAATTACATAGGTAAGCCTGTAGGAACCAATCAGAGGCAGTTAGATAATAACAAACACTTTACTCGGCTCTACAGGGAGGCAGTTGAAAGTTCTCATCAAAAGAGAAATGAATATTTGAACTCTGACCCAAGCTTTATCTTTTGTGATCTAATACTTTTTAACAAATATAATGCATGAAGTAAAGGTTCAAGTGTGTCAGAAATTATGAAGATGGCTTAGGACAGGATAGGGTTCAGATCTGTTGTTCATGGTATGAAGTCCTTGACTTGATGGCAACCAACAACAGAACCCTTCAATTCCCATAATGAATAAACAGTGAATAAACTACCAAATCACAAAACAGAAGATGAAATGTTGTCAGATGCCATCAAGTCGAGTATAACTCATAGTGATCCTATCTGAAAACGATCCTATTCTGTACCATTCTTATTATCTCTTAAATACTTGAGTCCATTGCCGCAGTCACTGTGCCATACCACCTTGTTGAAGGTCTTCCTCTCTTTGGCTGGCCCTTTACTTTTCCATGCATGATGTGCCTTTCAAAAGAGAAGCCTCTCCTAACATTGAGCCAATAACATGTGACACAAAGTTTTATCACTTTTGCCTCCAAGGATCAGTATGGCTGCACCTTCTCTAAGACATATCTGTTTGTTATTTTAGTATCCCATGGGATATTCAGTACTTTTCTATAATACCACAGCTCAATGGTGTTTATTCTTCTTGATAATCTTTATTCATTTTTCAGCTGTCATATGCGCAGCAAGTGATTGAAAAGAATCAGGTAGACTTTAGCTCTCAAACTGACATTATTGCTCCTCAAGAATTTGGAGAGGTCCTTGATCACACACTTTCCCAGTTAAATATATCTCCTGATCTGACTGCTGGCACCAAGTACGTTGATTGTGGACTCAAGTAAGATGACGTTGTTGACAGTTTTAATATTTTCTCCATCTATCATGATTGATGTTACCTATCAGTTCAGTGGTGAGAATTTTTGTTTTCATGACATTGAGATGTAATCCATACATAAGACTGTAGGCTTTGATCTTCTGCAGAAAATGCTTCATGTCCTCCTCACTCTCAGTAAGCAAGGTTGTTTCATCTGCATAATGTAGGTTGTTGAGTCCTCCTGTGACCCTGCTTCCAAATTCTTCTTCATAGACTCCAGATTCTTGAATAATTTGCTCAGTGTACAAATGGAATAGGAATGGAGATAGAATATAACCCTGATGCATACCATTCTCAACTTTAAACCATGTAGTGTTCCCTTTCTTTGTTGCATAAAAGTCTCTTGTAATAGGTACAAGTTTAGCATAAATATAATTATGGTCCTGAGATTCCCATTCATCTCAATGTTAGCAACAATGTGTGATCCACACAAATGCCCTTCCACAGTCAATAAGGTACAAATAGACTTTCTTCTGGTCTTCTCTGCTTTCAACTATGATCCATCTGACATCACCAATGATGTCCCTGGCGAAACTACCTCTTCTAAAGCCAGTCTGAATGGCTGGCTGTTGTCTGTCCATTATTGTTCTAGCCATTCTTGAAAGCTCTTCAACAATATTTTACTGGCTTATAATATTAATGATATAGTTTAATAATGTCCACATTCTGTTAATCACCTTCCGTGAGAATGGAAATAAATGTGGATCTCTTCCAGCAGGCAGGCAGGCAGGCAGGCAGTTGTTTTCAACACTCTTGGCACCAGCAGTCAGGAAATAAAAAAGCATATCACGATGGGAAAGTCTGCCGTTAGGGACCTCTCTAAAGTACTCAGGAACAACGGTGTCTCTCTGGAGACTAAGGTGCGCCTGATACAGGCCATGGTCTTTGCAATCACTTGTTATGCATCAGAGAGCTGGACAATGACTAGGGAGGACAGAAGGAGAGTTGATGCCTTATCCAATGTGCATGGAAAGTTCTACAGAATAGTTTACGTTTTAGGTCACAAGGCAAGCATCAATAAATTAAAAAATATAGAAATAATACACAGCACCTTCTCAGACCACAATGCGAGAAAATTAGAAATCAAAAACAAGAGGATAAAGGAGGAAAAAGACCAAACATTTGAAAGATGAACAACACCTTGGTTGAACGTGAATGGGTATAAGAAATTAAAAATGACATTAATAAATTGTTTGAAACAAATGTCAATGAAAACACAACTTACAAAAATCTCTGGGAAACAGCCAAAGCAGTAATCAGAGGTTAATTTATAGCAATAAGCAAACCCATGAAAAGTCAAGAAAAAATTATAATTGACTCTCTAACATCTCCAACAAATTGAAAAAGAATAACAAGAAAACTCAACACCTTCTTAAAAAAATTGAAATTATAATGAAATAGAAAACCAAAACACAATTGAAACCATCAACAAAACCAGGAGCTGGTTCTTTGAAAAGGTCAATAAAATCAGCACACCACTAGCAAAACTAACAAAGGAAAAGAAAGAAAAGACACAATCCAAATAATGGATGAAACGGGCAATGTTACAACAGAAGCAACAAAACCAAAAAGGTTAAAAAAGGAATATTAGGAAAAACTATATTAAAAATATGAAAATGTAGAGGAAATGTACAAATACTTAGAAATTCACAACCTATCTTAACTGACACAGACTGAAATAGAATACCTGAACAGACCCATTACAAAAGAAGAAATTGAACATGTACTAAAACAACTTCAAACCATTAAAAGCCTTGCCTGGACAAGAAGATTTTACAAGTGCATTGGATCAAATGTTCAGATAAGAACTATCAGCAATTCTGCATAAAGTATTTCAGAAAATTAGAAAAAAGATGACATTTCCCCAGACTCATTCTATGAAGCAAACATATCCTTGATACCAAAGTCAGGTAAAAACACCAACAAAATAGAAATATCTCTCATAAACACAGATACAAAAATTCTGAATGAAATCCTGGCCAATAGAATCCAACAGTACGTCAAAAAAACAGTTCAACAAGACCAAGAGGGGATTTACAACAAAATCCAGAGCCCTTTCCTGATTAAAACACTCAACAAAATAGGAATAAAGGGGAACTTCCTCAACATACTAAATTATATATATATATATATATACAAAACCAAAAGCTCACATCATTCTCGAAGGAAAGAGATTAAAAGCATTGCCTTTGCCTTTGAGAACAGGAACTAGGCAAGATTCCAAGTATCATCTCTCCTATTCAATATTGTACTGGAAGTCTTAGCAATAGCAATAAGAAAAGAGAAGGAAATAAGAGGTATCCAAATTGGCAAAGAGAAGGTAAAATTATCTCTCTATGCAGATGATATGATAGTATACTTAGAAAACCCTAAAGACTCAGCAAGAAAACTAGTGGACATAGTTGACCAATTCAGCAAAGTAGCAGGATACAAGATCAACATACAAAAAATCAACTGAATTTCTCTACAGTGAAAAAAAGAATACAGAACCGGAGCTAAGAAAAACAGTACCTTTCACAATAGCTAATCACGAGGTTAAATACTTGGGAATAAATCTAAGCACAAAGGATCTACTAAAAAAAATTACAAAGCATTACTACAAAAAACAAAAAGAGACCTGTAGAAGTGGAAGAATATCCCTTGATCAATATTGTGAAATGACAATACTACCAAAGGCAATTTACACATTCAATGCAATCCCAATACAAATATCAATTCCTTTCTTCAATGAGATGGAAATGGCAATCTCCAATTTCCTTTGGAATGGAAAGAGGCCCAGAATAAGAAAAGCATAAAAAGAGAAACAAGGTAAGATGTATCTCACTCCCTGATTTCAAATTCTACTACACTGCCATGGTGGTCAAAATGGCAAGGTACTGTACTGGTACAATGACAGACACATAGATCAATGGAATAGAATTGAGAATCCAGAAATCAGCCCATCTACCTATGATCAACTGATTTTTGACAAAGAGACGAAATCAGTTAAGTGGGCAAACGA
>NW_006400005.1:668354-675504 GCF_000299155.1 Elephantulus edwardii
GACAAGAGTCCAGAATGAAGGCTGCATAGTGGAGTTCACTAGCAGTTCACTAGCGGTGGGGTTGGGGGATTGTATAACAATAGAAGAATTTTTCTTTTACTTTTCAAAGAGATGAGCAAATTGGGAGGTGGAGTGGACAGGGGGAAAATGCAATAATGAATAAATGGAAATCCAAAGTCTCTGTAAATGTTGATTAAAATTAATTAATTTTTTTTTTTTTTACTTAATGGTTAAATGGTAAAAACAAGGAGTGACGCTGGAGGACATTATGCTGAGTGAAATATCTTAGTCACAAAAGAACAAAAAACCACATATACCATAATTATAAAAATAAAAGGATATCTAGTAAGTTGTGTAAAGGAAGAAGGGGTTAAGGACACGGAATGGAGTAGAGAGGGAGGCTGAAATAACAAAGTCACAGAGTTTAGTGGGCAGAGAGAGGGAGTGAAGGAATTGGAAAAGATCCAGTGGGGATATGAAAAGACAATGTGACACTGGGTGTAGATCAGTGGTGAATGGTTTTATAAATGCAATGTAGAGGAATAATTACATGAAACACAATGTGAATGAAGGAATGTAGGAAGCAAAATGCATAAATATTTTGTATGCAAGCTAATATAAAACTTTTAAAAATTTGTGTATAAAAAAAAGATGCTCAAAGAACCCAGGTCGAACAGCAACAGTGAAGGGCACAACCCCATTGCTAAAATAATCTATTTAGAAAGCTGACCATTAGACAATAGACACTAACCCACCTTCATACTAGATCATATGTCTCATTTTATAAATAATGAATCTATTACTGCTTCTTTATACATCTCCCCCAAGCTTTAGCTTTAAAGATTATTTTCAGCAAAATTAATTCACATTGGGTCTGGCTCCCGGTATTGGATGGAGCTTTCCCCATTTGTTAGAAGAAGATGACTGTGTCTCTCACCTGTCTTGGGAACATCTCCAAATCTAAAGGATGTTTACAAGTTGTGTAGCCAAAAATTACTAATGTGCATTGTTGTAGTGTGTCATTGAATGGGAAGTAACTCATAGACTCTCCAATGGGTTTTCAGGGGCAGTGAATCACACAGGAAGAGATTGCCCATCCTTCTCCCACAGAGCATCTGTTGCATTCTAATACCTATTAATGTCCCTGGTTTACAGTTGAAGAAATTTACCAAGAGACACAGTGAGTGAGTAGTGGAGGTTATCCAACTTCTAAGTTGTGCTCTTATCACTATCTTTTTGCTATGCCTTGCTGAGTCAAAACAGGCCCATTTTTGACCATACAGCCAATCTTCAGAGACAGTAAATACACAAAGAGAAGTTTGCTCATCCTTTTCCCAGTTAGCAGCTTGTGGATTTGAACCCAGCAATTCTTTACCCACTGAACCACCAGAGGTCCCACCATCCATACACAAAAATCAGCCAAGTTTGATTTCTTAAAGTGGATTCAATTTATCAGTTTACTGACAAATTACTTTCATTGTTGTATGAGAATCCAGTCTAGAATTTACAATTGTAATAACTTTTTAACCGGTTTACTGCTTTCCTTTGAAAGGCAGTCCCAAATAATACAAAATTTGAGAGCCTGCATCTTGTCTTCCATCCAAAAGTAAATTACAGGGTCAACACTCTAAAGTTACATGAAAATATGAGCTTTTCCAAAGAGCCAAACTCACTCCAAAGCAATTGTGCTTATATGTCAGGATGCTTTATCATGCAGCTAAGTGAACTTAACTATCCAGCCCTCTCAGATACAAAGATCATTTAAATGGATAGGTATATGTGTAACTCTAATCAACAAAATCTGAAGTCAATTATGGAAGTTAATCAATCCTAAAATTGTGTTTACTACCTGATACAGATGTTTACCTTCACTTTCAGATTCCATAGCTGGAAATATTTGTTTCACCAACCTCCCATGTAATTTTTCATGTCAGCAGTTGGCAGCACCTTTAATCTGATGTGGATCTTGGAAATGCTAAGAAGGAACTAAAGTTTGAATGAACCCTGCTTTGGAAAAATAGCATCAAGGACTCATTCAAAGCCCATTTCAATCTTATTTCCTTTCCTTCCTTAACTATAGATGCTATGGTTGTCAGATACTCTTGAAGTAATTCCTACTCATATGAAAGCTACCTATGTAAATGAAACAAAACACTGCCTGTTGTTGTTATGTGCCATCGAGTCGCTTGCGACTCATAGCGACCCTATGTACAACAGCCCTAAACTCTGCTCTGTCCTGTGCCAATTGCACTGTCTCTGATACACGCATCCCGATTACTCCAGTCACTGAATCAATCCACCTCATAGAGGGCCTTCCTCTCCCGCGCCGTTCCTCCACCCTACCAAGCATGATGTCCCTCTCCAAGGACCTGTCCCTCCTTACAACATGTACAAAGTATGTTAGACAAAGCCTCAGAATCCTTGCCTCCAAGGAGCCACCCGGTGTAACCCTTTCCAGGATGAATCTGTTTGTTTTCCTAGCAGTCAACACTCTTCTCCAGCACCACAGCTCAAAGGCATCAATTCTCCTTCTATCCTCCTTGGTCATTGTCCAACTCTCTGATGCATAACAAGTGATCGCAAAGACCATGGCCTGTATCAGACGCACCTTAGTCTCCAGAGAGACATTGTTGCTCTTCAGTACTTTGGAGAAGTCCCTAACAGCAGACTTTCCCATGGCAAATGCGCCTTTTAATTTCCTGGCTGCTGGTGCCAAGACTGTTGACTATGGAGCCAAGGAAACTAAAGCTGTGAACAATCTCAATCTCTTCACCATCCATCCTGATGCTGCCAATTGGTCCAGTGGTGAGAATCTTTGTCTTCTTGACATTGAGCCTCAATCCATATTGGAAGTTACAGTCCTTGACCCTCTGCAGCAAGCGCTTCAGGTCCTCCTCAGTTTCAGCAAGCAGGGTTGTGTCATCTGCATAACGCAGATAATTGATAGACCTTCCACCAATCCTGATGCCACAATTCTCCTCATAGAGCCCAGCCTCCCAGATAATCTGTTCTGCATACAGGTTGAAAAGGTATGGAGACAGGACACATCCCTGGCGTACGCCCTTCCTAATTTTGAACCATGCAGTGTGTCCTTGCTCTGTTCTGACAACTGCCTCTTGGTTCAAGTATAGGTTTCTAATTAGCACGATCAAGTGTTCTGGGATTCCCATTCTTCTCAGAGTCAGCCACAGTTTATTATGATCCACACAGTCAAACGCCTTTTCATAGTCAATGAAACTCAGATATACATTCCTCTG
This sequence comes from Elephantulus edwardii, assembly GCF_000299155.1. Lineage (NCBI taxonomy): Eukaryota > Metazoa > Chordata > Mammalia > Macroscelidea > Macroscelididae > Elephantulus > Elephantulus edwardii. The sequence goes on from NW_006400005.1 coordinate 671,612, forward strand.
GTATTCCATGCTTTCAGCTAAGATCCATCTAACACTAGCTACAATATCCCTAGTACCACGACCCCTTCTAAATCCAGCTTGTACTTCAGGCAGTTCTCTGCTGATGTGCTGTTCCAGTTGTTTTTGGGTAATCTTCAGTAGAATCTTGCTTGCATGTGAAATCAATGAGATTGTTCTATAGTTTCCACACTCTGTTGGGTCACCCTTCTTTGGAATGGGGACAAATATAGATCACTTCCAGTCAGTTGGCCAAGTAGTTGTTCTCCAGATTTCTTGGCACAACTTGGTGAGCACATACAGGGCAGCACCTGTTAGCTGAAATATGTCAATTGGGATACCATCTATTCCTGGGGACTTATTTTTTTGCTATTTCCTTAGTCCTATGCAATTGTAGGGATTTTTTTTGTGTGTGTATGTCTCATAGTTTTATGTTTGAGCACATTGCTACAGCCAACGCATCAATCTGTATCACTTGGGCTCTCTCTCCTTTTTGACGACCTTCGACTTTAGACTTTAATAAGCATATTGTTCTTCTCCAGGGATTGAACTTTCCTCATCAGATGTCCAAAGTATATTAAAAAAAAGATCTCGCTATTATTGCATCTAAGAAATACCCTGGTGTACTTCATCCAAAATATACTTTTTGCTTTTTTTTGGCAGTACATGTTGTATTCAGTATTCTTTACCGACATCACAGTTGAAGGCAACAATTCTTCTTCACTCTTGACTTAGGGTAAGGAATTGCACTGCCAGTGCAAAGATACACCGTCTGAATCCATCAGCTCATCCAACAGGAGAAAGATGGACAATCTCCTCCTGTGCAATTTACAGCTCTGAAAACCCACTGGAGGCTCAGCTATGGGTTATTTCCAACTCAATAGTACACAACAAGAATAACTTCCTTATTCATTGTCCAACCTTCCCATGCATAATAAATGATTGAAAAAAGCATATCTCAAGTCAGGCAGACCTTAGTATTCAAAGTGGCATCTCTTCATTTTAATACTTTTTTTAGCAGCAGATTTATCTAATGCAATATATAGTTTGATTTCTTAACTGTTGCTTCCATAGACATTGATTGTGAATCCAGGTAAAATGAAATCATTGGCAACTTGAGTCCTTTTCTCTGTTAATTATGATGTTGTTAATTAGGACAGTTGTGAAGATGTTTGTTTTCTTGACATGTAATCCATATAGAATTTAAACAATGTGGATTGACAAAGTGATTGCTTCAATAAATTCAAGCATATGAGAGATTGTGAGGATGAAGTAGGGTAGGGCAAGGTTCAGATCTATTGTTCATAGGGTTTCTATGAACCATATTCAATTCAACAGCACCTAACAACAATAACCTGTACTGAAGACTTTGATCTTGATCAGCAAATGCTTCAAATCTTCTTCACTATCACCAAAGTTGCATGTCATCTGCATATCACAGGTTGTTAATGATTTTTTCCCTCCAATCCCAATGGAGAATTCTTGTTTACAAAGTCCAGTTTCTCAGACTATTTGGTCACTATATAGATTGAATTAGTATAGTAAAAAGATACAACACTTTCCTGATTTAAGCCATTCCATATTCCTTTGTTATATTCAAATAACTGTCTCTTGGTCTACATATAGTTTCCATCTGAGCACAATTAACTCTTCTGGAATTCTCATCCTTTTTAAAATCTCACCTATAATTTATTACAATCCCACGGGCAAATGCCTTTGCATATCAATAAAGCACAAGAAAACTTCTTTCTAGCATTCTCTGATTAAACATAATCTTCATTCTGTATTTTTCTGAATCTAACTTAGTTTCTAGGTCCTGTTCTGCTCCATACAACAACTTTTTCATTATCTTCAGCAAGATTTTACTTGTCCATGATATTAAGTGACATGCATTGCATGTGGCACTTCGGTAACATAGCTTTCAGCATCACGGCAATCCACAAGTTATCTCAGCACAGCAAACTAGCAGACAAGGGCAGTACTAATAAATGATGGGCTGTTTTCAGTACAGCTCCAAGATTAAGATAGCCTACTAAACTAGATTGGTCATCCAATTCTTAAATAGAAGGCCTCTGAAAACTTTCCTTTTTTTTTTTAAGAGAGTAGTCAAACTTTGTATTTGTCTTATTTGTTGACAAAATCCTCAGCATATTACCATCATTTATGCCACAGTGGTAATATTGAAGATTAAATGATCATAGATTTTAGAACTCTTAAAGTATTTTTATTCATACATAAACTTCTGATTATTATTGTGATGCAGTTTAATTCTGCATATATTTTAAATATTATACCAGTAGAAGAGCACAGGTAGTTACAGTATTAGGGATAAAATTCAGATTAGAAGTCAATAAAAATGAGGAGAAACAGCTGAAAACATCCTTTAAGAGATGTAACATGGAATTTATAAAGTATGAAATTTATAAAATTGAAATTAAATGCATAAAGATTGGCATTCTAGGCATTATTGATATTAGATGGACTAGCACTGACCACTTTGAATCAGAAAATCATATGGTGTACTATAAGCAAATGAAAAACAAAAGATAAAACAGTGTGCATTCACAGTTTAAAAAGTAATTCTAAGTTAAATACTGAAGTATAATGTGAGTGAAGGTTATTAACCATATGCATACAAGTACGATTTGTTAATAAAGCTTTTATCCAAATATGTGCACAAACAGCTGAAGCCGAAGAAGAGGAAATTGAAGATTTGTACCAAATTTTTCAATACAAAATTGACCAAACATGCAATCAAGTTGTGTTAATGATAACAGTGACTGAAATGAAAAAGTTGGAAACAATAAAGGAATAATGGTGGTTTGAAAGTACAGACATGGTGATAGAAATGGGCCTGGAAATAGAATGAACATTTAATGACCTATTCATTGCAAATACATTTTTAAAAAACATAAATGTCAGCTTTACACATGGACCTCACTTGATGGACTGCATAAGAATCAGACGAACTACATTTGTGGAAGGAATCACTGGAGAAACTTAGCATCACTTAGAATCAGACCAGTTGCTGACTGTGGAACAGAACATCAATTAATTAGCTATAAGTTCAAATTGAGGCTGAAGAAAAATTGTTTAAAGTCCATAAGAACCAAAATATAATCTTGAGACTATCCTACCTGAATTTAATAACCCTCTTAAGAATAGGTTTAAAGCACTGAATGACTGAGCAATAGATGAGCTGTGGGATATTATCCATGAAGAGAACAAAAGATCATTATAAAGAAACAGGAAAAACCCAAAATGGATGTTAAAAGAGACTCTGAAAATTGTACTAGAGGGTAGAAGCCAAAACAAAGGGAAGAGATACAGAAATAAAACAGCTGAATGGGAGATTTCAAATTATACCAGCAAGTACAGAGAGTTGAAATTGGAGGATAAAAAGGGAAGAAAAACACTCAGCATTGCTTGAGTTGAAAGAACTGAAAATCAAGCCTCGACTAGGAATACTGAGAGAAGCTATGGGCAAAATATTGAATGATCAGGAAGCATCAAAAGAAAATGGAAGGTGAATAAAAGATGATGGACAGAATACCCAGAACCGCTGTACCAGAAAGAATTGGCCAGCACTGAAATTATTTCAGGAAGTTCTATATGATCAAGTGCATTGGCAAAAAATAAGACCCAGGGATCTACGGAATATCAATTGACATGTTTCAACTAACAGACACCGCCCTGTTCTCACCAGTCTTTCAACTAACAGATGCAGAGTGTTCTCACATAGCAGGAAATTTGGAAAACAACTGGACCAACTGGTCCAGTGGTGAGAATCTTTGTCTTCTTGACATTGAGCCTCAGTCCATACTGAAGGCCGCAGTCCTTGACCCTCCGCAGCAAGTGCATGAGGTCCTCCTCAGTTTCAGCAAGCAGGGTTGTGT
>NW_006400005.1:677334-710837 GCF_000299155.1 Elephantulus edwardii
TCATTTCCAACTCAGAGATACATGTTCCAATGCAGTTCCTATTTTCCATAAACGGTTTTGGTAAGAGAACATTGTAAATGTGGATACAGTTCCACTATTCCTCCTCCATGCCACTATATAGTGTTATCAGCATGAGTAGTTATAAATCCATTGCCATCCTTACTCTAACTTAATTTTTTTTTAAATTTAAATTTATTATTATTTCAGTAAAAATTTACAGAGGCTTTGGATTTCCATTCATTCTTTGTTGCACATTTCTGCCCTCCCAAGCCTCCCCCCTAGAACACTACCCTCTTGGAAAAGTAAAAGAAAAATTCTTTCATTGTTTTACAAACCCACCCCCAAGTCCACCCCACTGTGTAGCCATAGCTCTAGACTCCTGTCATGACAGAAATACCTAATCACATATCTCTCTCTTTTTTTGCAATCACTTATTTTTTTATTTATTTCAAAATTGTTTTATTTGGTCTAGCTCTCTTGCATTTCATTTTTTTTAAATTAATTTAGTTTGTTTATTTTTCATTTCAATGAACATCTACAGAGATTTTGGAATTCCATTCATTCATTGTTGCACCCTATCTCTTTTAAACCGTTTTCTCCCTCCTCTGTTTCAGTGCAGTATACATTATTGATCCCATCTTACTCAGTCTCTCCCCAACCCCAAGGTCAGTCCTCTTTTACAACAGAGGCACCATGCAATATTTGTCCTTTTGTGACTGGGATATTTCACTCAGCATAATGTTTTCCAGAGTTGACCACTTTGAATAATATTGCTTGAGTTCCTTGTTTTTCAATGCAGCATAGTGTTCCATTGTGTGAATATACCATAGCTTCTCAATCCATTCGTTTGTTGATGGGCACTTAGGTTGTTTCCAACTCCTTGCTATTGTGAACAAAGCTGCAATAAACATGGGTGTGCATTTTTTTTTTTACAGTGGTGTATAGAAGTCTCCTACTACTATAGTGGTGTGGTCTATTTCTTTTTTTTTCATTTTGTTAATGTTTGCTTTGTATATTTTGCAGCTCTATCATTTGATGCATATTTATTTTCATTATGTCCTCTTGTCCTAGTGACTTTTTAAGCATTATTTATTGATCTTCCTTATCAGAGATTAATATCACAATTTTTTTTTCTCGTTGCCATTCACTTGGTATATTTTTTCCCCCTTCTTTTATTTTTTGTCTTTGTTTATCTTCACTTTTCAGGTGTGTCTCTTGTGGACAGCATATTGATGGGTTTTGTTTTTTATCCAATCTGTTACTCTTTTTCTCTTCAGTGTGCTTTTAAGCCATTCACATTCATTGTGATTATTGAAAGGCTAGGACTTATTGCTATCATTTTGTTGAGTTCTTTTTTGTGTTGTTACTGGTTACTTTGGTCTATCCTGTTTTCTATGTTATATATGTAAGAAGGCTTTCTCTCAGCATGTCCTTTAATGCTGGTCTTGTTTTTACAAACTCCCTTTGGTTCTGCTTTTCTGAGACTATCTTGATCTCTTCTTTATATTTGATGGGTAGTTTTGTGGGGTACAATGTTCTTGGATAACTGATGTATTCTGTGAGTGTCCAATATATGTCATTCTACTATCTTCTTGCTCCCATAGTTTCTGCTCACAAATTAGCACTTAATCTTATTTGCTCTCCCTTATACGTTACTCTTTGTTTTCCCCTAGCTGCTTTTAGAATTTTTTTCTTATCTTTGGTTCTGGCAAATCTGACTATGTTATATATACTTTGGTGTTTTCTTTTGTGATCTGTCCTATACAGTGTTCACTCAGCTTCTTGGATATATAATCTCTCATTCTTTATTATGCCTGGAAAATTTTCTTCTAGTACTTCTCCCACAACTTTCTCAGTGCTTTTTCCTGCTCTTCCTGTTCTGGGCTTCTGATTATACATGTTATTCCTCTTGAAGGTCTCCCATGTTTTTCTTAGACTTTCTTTCTTTTCCTTCCTTTTGATTCTGCATTTTGTTCTAGCAGATCAGTGGTTACAATTATATTTTCTATTACTCTGGTTCTGTATTCCATCTCTTCAGCTCAGTTCATCTGTCCCTCTAACGTGTTGACAGCATCGGAAACATTGGTTCTCATATTCTGGATTGTGGTTTCTTGTTTTTCCAGAGCCTCCAATGCCTCATTTGTTTTATTTGCATTGTCTCAGAGTTGTTGGTTTGTTTGGTTTTATTTTTTATTCCTCTTGAATTTTTCTTGTAGAGTACTATAATTCTTTGAGTTGTCTTTTAAGCATTGAACATGTTCAATCATTGGTCTTTTTTAAAAAAAATTCTGATTTATTTGTGAAATTTGAATATGTTCTGTGTCAGAAAGTTTCATCAGACTTTCAGACTTCAGGATATCCATTTTTATTGTGTCAATTTTTTTGGGTGTCATCTTATTTTGGATTTGTGCATGGTGTGAAGTAGTCTGCATCTTTTGTGACATTGCTGAGGTAGACTTTTTCATGGCTGAGGCCGTAGTAGGCTCTTGGTCTGAAAACCTTGGCTCAGGAAATCACTGCTCCTGAGGAGGGCAGGGCAGCTACCCTGCCTGAGTTTCTCCCTGAGCTTTTGACTCAAGGGAAGACTTGCTTCAGTTGGAGATAAATATGGCCTATGGCTTAGGAGTCTTCTCTGTCAGGCAGCTGCTGCAGCTAGGCTAGTTGGGTCCATGGTCCCAGGGCTAACAGCAGCTCAAGCTCTGGGATGGGAGAGGAAATCAGATCACCTGCAATATTCCTTTCCCTGGCAAACTTCAGATAGGCAGTAGAGGGTTGTTCTCTAGCCAGCAGGGTGTCCAGGTAACAGGGCCAGTTCCTCCAAGGGATGGGGCTTAGCTTCCAGGCAGCGGTGTGTGTGTGTGGGCGGACAGTGTCCCAGCAGCAAGCCTACAGGGGCAGGTCTACTAGGTGGTGGGGCTGGGGCATCCAGGTGTTCAGCAAGGGTATTCAGGATGCAGGCCATGTCCTCCAGGGTTTAAGGGTTCCAAGTGGTGTGTCTGGGCCATCAGGCAGTGGGGCTGGGTGTCTCCAAGTGATGGGGCTGGGGGCCCCTAGGCGGTGGAGTCTTGGTCTAGGGCTCTAGTCAGGAGAACAGTCCAGGCTACACTAAGAATTTTTTAATAAATGTACCTAGTTAATTGACTAGAACTGATCCATGGCTGCTGCTGATGTATAAGTCGGCTGCTGAGGACACGTGGGGTGGCTCAGGATTTAATCTTTAGAAGGTCCCATTCATCAGTATTATCCTCTCCTTAGTGTGCATTTCTGGCTGTATTTGCCAGCCTCTTTATATCATAGATCAGGCCATCTAAATTTGGTCCCAGTTTGTCTTTAATGATCTTTATGATTTTAGGCTCTACCCTTAGGTCTCTAAACCACCTTGAGTTGATTTTTGTGTGGATGTGAGGTGTCTATTCTGCGTTCTACAGGTAGAAGTGTAGTTGTGTGTCAGCACCATTTTTTGAAGAGGTTGTCATTGCCCATTTGATAGACTTTGTGTCATTGTCAAATACCAGTTGACCATAAGTAGATGGATTAATACCTGGATTCCTTATTCTGTTCTTCTGGTCTATGTGTCTGACACTGTACCAGTACCATGCCATTTTTGTTGTTAGAGCTGTGTAGGAGATTTTGAGTTTGGAGTGCTATGGTGTTGTGTGTTAGGTGCCTTTGAGTCGTCTATGATTCATAGTGACTCTATGAACGAAAGATATGAGCCCTGTTTTTTCCTGAGGGAGTGCTATACTTCCCACTTCATTTTGTTTTCCAGAAGTGCTTTGCTTATTTGGGGTCTCTTTTCTTTCCAAATAAACTTGTAAATTGCCTGTTCTATCTCTTTGAAAAAAGAATTTGATATCAGTATAGAGATTGCATTAAACATTGGAGTTTCTTACAGATTTTTTTTTTTCAGAACATCTAGGGAACTCTTTTTAATGCTAGGTGCTTGTATTAGATGTGGGATGTACCTCCCTCATCTGTTTCTAAGAAAGGACTGTTGCCCAGTTGTTGCCTTTCAGGGTTTCCCTCAGCAGCAGAGAGCTGCTTGCACTGGAGGATTGCCAGATTGTTCTGTGTTTTACCCTATTCATATATTCTTAAGTGTTTAAAAATCTGTCCCTTTGTGATGTTCATATTCAAAAGTATTTAAAAATGCTGTAGAGGAAATCTTTAGTCACTTGTTAAAAGACTCCTTTGGGGTGTGTCTCAGTTAACTATAAAATGAATCCTGATTGTAAAGAGCCCATCTAACAGCTAGAAAGTTCATCCTTCACTATGGAAAATTATCATTACTTCAGGCAAGAAATTCAAGCGTAATTTCTAGAAATATCAAACATGAAATTCTCTCCCTTTAGATTGGCCCTAGAAAATGAGAAAACATCCTGCTTATTTTACTAAACTTGAGAATTACATATTTTAAATCTTCTGTGTTGTTGTTAGGTGCCATCAAGTCAACTATGACTTACAGCAACTCTATGAACAACAGATCCAAACCTTGCCCTATTCAGTCCCATTCTAATGATCTCTGTCATGCTCAAAACACTATTACAGTCACTGTGTCAACCCATCCTCTTGTGAGTCATCCTCTAACCCTTAACTTTTTCCAACGACTGGTCCCTTCTAATAACATGGACAAAGTATATTTCAACATGGACAAAGTAAATTTCACCATTGTTGCTTCAAAAGAGCATCTTGATTGCATTTCCTCCAAGACAGACTTGTTTATTATTTTGCCTGTGCTTGAGATAATGTACTCTCCTCCCACATTATAATTTAAAGACAGATTTTTCTTTTCTTCTATTATCCTTGCTTATTATATCACTTTCAGATGAACATGAAACAATTGAAAAGACTATGGCTTGCAACAAATATTTCTTAGTCTTTAAATTTGCAGAGATCCTTCATAGATTTTCCAAGGGCAAAACACCTTCTGATTTCTTGACTGATACTAACATAGAAGTTGATTGTGAATCAAAGTAAAATCAAATTGTTAATACCTTTAATCTTTTCTCAATCTATCATGACGATGTCTGTTAGCCCAGTGATAAAGATTTTTGTTTTCTTGATGTAATCCAAATTGAAGTCTAGTGTTTGATTTTCTGCAGCACATGATTCAAGATTTCACTGTTTTCTGCAAGCAGTGTTGTGTAATCTGCAAGTTGTTGTTGAGTCTTCTTCCAATCCTGATGGAATTTGAAGCCCAGTTTCTCAAATTATTTGCTCAGCATACAGATTGAATAGGTATCGAGAAAGGATAACAACCATCACACATTTGTTTTGTTTTATTTGGACAACCATTGCTTGATCTATAACTTCATGTGAGTATAACATTTATTGACTATGCAAAAATGGTCAAGTCCCCCCTCCCATTTTTACATTGTCAATAAAGCACAAGTAAAAATGTTTCTGATATTCTTTGCTTTCAGACAAGATCTATCTGTCTCAGAAATGATATCTCTGGTGCCACAGCCTCCTCTGAATCTAGCTTGAATTTCTGGTATTTCCCTGTTGATGTACTGTTTCAGCTGATTTTAAATATTCTTCAGCAAGGTTTTGCTTGCATGTGTTGTTGTTCAACAATTTCTACATTATGTTGGCTCACCATTTTAAAAAAATGGGTTTATATATGGATCTCTTCCAGTTATTTGGCCAGATAACTTGTCTTCCAAATTTGTTGCCACACACTAGTGAGCGTATTGGGGCTGCTGCTTTTTGTTTAAACAACTCAATTGATGATGTTTCCTCCTATGGCCTTAATTTTTGCCATTGTCTTCAATTTACCTTGATCTTCTTCTTTCATTATCATTGACCCTTGATCACATGTTACTTCCTGAAATGTCACAGTGTCAGTCAATTCTTTTTGGTACAGTGACTCTGTATTTTTTCAATCCTCTTTGCTTCCTTAACCAAGAATTTAAAAAATTAAAGATTTTGTTCATAAAATCCTTCAATTTTGCAACTCAAGATTTGAATTTGTTCTCCTCTATTCCTTTGAGCTTGTTCTTCCCTTTTAGTTTTCTAACTCCAAGTCTTTCCTCATTTTGTTATAATACTTTGTTTTGTTTTCTCGCACTACCTTTTGAAATCTTCTGTTTATCTCTTTGACTTTAGCATTTCTTAGATTTGGTCTGTCTATGTTCTATCTCAATTTTCAGAGTCTCTTCTGACATCCATTTTGTTGTTTTCTGTAATCTACTCAGTAACATGTTAGTTTGGAAAATGGTTCCAACATTAATAGAGGCAAGTGCCTAAATTAGGTTGGAGGCTTCTCCTGACTCATTTATCACAGGGGCTGATTAAGCCCAGGTTTGCAGGTCAGATAGCAGGCTGAAAGCTTATAGAGTTGTGGACCTGGTGTAGCCACAGTCTTTAGATCAGGGAACATGTTGACTTCTTTTCATGTGCCAAGAACTGGAGGTTAGAACAGGATGAGATGAATGTAGTATTGAAAGAAAACAAGCTTCTCTAAAACATATCTTCTTGTTGTTGGTAACCCTATATACAACAGCTCTGAAACCTGCTCAATTCTGGGCCAACTTTATTGTCTCTGATACACCAAATCCCATTATCCCAGTCCCTGAGTCAATCCATCTTATCCTGGTCTTTCTCTCTTGTGCTGTCCCTCCACCCTCTCAAGCATGATGTCCCTCTCCAAGGACTGGCCACTCATTGCAACATGGCCAAAGTATGTCAGAAAGAGTTTCAGAATCCTTACTTTCATGAAGAAGCCTGGTTTTACTTCCTCAAGGATGAACCTGTTTGTTCTCCTAGCAGTCCATGGTATATTCAATACTCTTCTCCAGCACCACAGCTCAAAGGCATCAATTCTTGAATCATCCATAGTCATTGTCCAGCTTTCTGATGCATAGCAAGTAATTGAGAAAATGATGGCCTGGATCAGATACACCTTAGTTTCCAGACTGACATCATTGCTCTTTAGTACTCTTTAGATGTCGCTGACAGGAGACTTTCACAATGCAATTCGTCTTTTGATTTTCTGGCTGCTGGTACTAAGAGTGTGGAGCCAAGCAAATGGAAGCTGTTAACAATCTCTTCACCATTGATCATGATGCTGTCAATCGGCCTATAGTGAGAATCTTTGTTTTCCTGAGTTGAGTTTCAATCCATAGTTAAGGCTCCAGTCCTTGACCTTCTGCAGGAAATGCCTCAGGCCCTCCTCAGTTTCAGCAAGCAAGGCTGTTGATGTTTATTCCTCTAATCCTGATGCCACATTCCTCCTCACAGAGATAAGCTTCCCAGATGATCTGTTCTGTATATAGATTGAAAGGGTATGGAGATAGGACACACCTTGGTGTACACCCTTCCCAATTTTGAGCCATGGAATGTTTCCTTGCTCTGCTCTGATGACTGCTTCCTAGTCCAAATATAGGTTTTACATAAGGACAATAATGTGTTCTGGGATTCCTACCCTTTTGTTAGTTAGCCACAGTTTGTTGTGACTCACACAATCAAATGCCTTTGCCTAGTCAATGAAACACAGATAGACATTCCTTTGTTGCTCTCTGCTTTCAGCCAAGATCCATCTAACATTAGCTATAGTATCCCTAGTACCGTGGCCTCTTCTAAACCCAGGCGGCATATCTTGCAGTTCTCTGCTGATATGCTGTTCCAGTCATTTTTGAATCATTTTTAGCAGAATCTTGCTTGCATTTGATATTAATGATATTGACAATTTTAAAACAGAGAGCATTCTTCTATATTATAAGTGCAGTTCACTCCCCAAGGAAAATCCTTTTCCAATTGATTGGATGCTCAAATCAGCTTACAAACTGAGAAGTGATATATAGTGTCTGCCAAACCACTGAAAAGGATAACCTAGCCATATTGACACACAACATTAATTATTACAATGAATATTTTAATCTTGCACTCACCCCTCCACCCAAATAAGGTAGCAGGTTCTGATAGCAATCTCTCAGCTGCTGCTGCTGGAAAGTATAAATTGGTAGAAAACTACTGTGGAGAATTAATGGAGCAATGAATATAAGAAATGACAAGGACTCCCTCTGAAGCACTGGCAGTGGGAGAGAGCAGAGTAGAGGGATGAGAGAAATATTTGTTGTATTTTTCTAGGTATTACCAAATCAGCTCAACTCAGTGACCTTAAATACAATGTAACAAGTCTGATTCTGCTCTAACATAATTTCTGCTGATACCTATTGTTGCAGACACTGTGTCTATTAATTCATTGAAGGTCTTTCCTTCCCACTCCACCCTTCACTTTTCCAAGTATGATGTCCTTCTCCAAGGACTGGTGCCTCCTGACTATATAAAAATACAAGAGACACCATCCTTGTTTCAAAGGAGCACTATGGCTACACTTATTTCAAGATAATTTGCTCTTTTTCAGTCTACAGTCTATTTAATGTTTTTTGTCAACACCATAAGTCCAAAGCATCGCTAATTCTTTAGTCTTCCTTATTCATTGTTCAACTTTCACATGCGTATGAAACAATGAAAAAAATACTGCGACTTGGCTCAGGCATATCTTAATCTCTATAGTGACAGCCTCATTCTTTAATACTTTAAAGAGGTCCTTTGCAGAAGTTCTGCCCTAAGTAATACATTCCTTAATTTCTTGACTGGTGAATGGGTGTGGATTGTAAATTCAAATCAAGGATTTAGAATTCTTGGCAATTTTAATCTTTTCTTCATTTATTATGATTTTGCCCATTGGTCTAGTTGTAAGGATTTTTGTTTATGTGGAGATATAATCCATACTGATGGCTATATTCTTTAGTAAGCACTTCAAGTCCTCTTTATTTTTAGTATTCAAGGTTTGGCCTTGTGGTACGAAGCTGCACTGCAATCATGAAGTTACATGGTTTGAATGCACCAGCTGCTCCACAGGACATGTTATGAATCAGATTTACAAAATGCAGAGTGTTGAAAAGCATTTCTCCAGTCTCTATGCCACTGGAGTAAATGTTCATTGACTAAATACATATAAACTCAACACACTGTCCCTGAGTTGTTTGCAACTCATAGCTGACCCTCCATCGGGTTTCTGAGCCCAATGGCACAAGAGGAAATTTTCTCTCTTTCTTCCAAGGAGACAACAGTGTATTTGAACTTTCAGAGAGGCATGGTCTTTAGATTAACAGAACAACTTTTTCCTGACTAGGCTATTAGAGTTCTCTCCTTTTGTTTGGTGAGATGGAGACTAGTAGAGCATGTTCCTCTCTGTCTCCACTCATAAGCATTAGTAATAGAGTTATTAGTAAACACAATTATTATGTTAGGAGATAATACCTACTGCTTTTGTGCAAAGAGTACAAGAATGAGACTCATTTAAGAGGTAGCTCACATATTTGAAGTTAAAAGAAAAAAGGAAACTGTGCAATGCCTTGGATAGGAAGCCTTGCAACTTATTTTTGGAGAAGTAGGCTGAAACTTTATATATATGGGTAGAAGAACAGAAAGAAAGATAGGGATGAGAGAAGTGAACTCATTAATTTTCCAAAGGTAAAAATATCATTATTGAATGTCATGCGGACATTCAATTACTGTTCTTATCAAGGTGTATAGGGGACAGTCACTGGGCTTTGTTTGAAGAAACCAAGTGTCTCTCCTAGCTCAGAGAGGTCAAGATTATTGCAATTATTGAGGACTCAGGCCTTCAGATAGGGAGTTCAAGCATGTATATGTAACCCTCACTTTCCTTCTATAGGGAAAAGGAAAAATAACACTTGAACTTGTTCTACTCACTTGGTGCCTTGGGCTTTCCACTTAATTTTTGTTTTACAACTAAATTCTGGTCTTGTCTCAATCGAGCAGATCGTGAAATGCAAGTTCCTAAATTCTCTGAGCCCGAGTTTTTCGTTCATTTCTCTTCTCACAAGGTTGTTGAGAGCATCAGTTGAAACGATTTGTGTAAAAGAGTTTTGTGCATTACAAATGGGTTGTTACTGAATCAATTCTGAGTCACAGAGACCACTTGTGTTACAGAGTAGAAATGCCATATGAATGAGAGAGAACACGGCTGACTTTAAAGTTTTGTGTCAATAGAGAAGGTTTTTATATGGAGTAGGCCCTTGAAGTAAACTCCAGACAAGTGGAACAATCATATTAGCCCATGTGTAGGATGAATTCCTGTGAAGGTCTCTGAGGATCAGTGACTACCCAGGGATAACTCTTGTTACACATTTTTTTTTCTGGTTGAAGGAAACAGGCATGTGAGGCTGGAAGTGACCCCTGATTTACTGTAGGCCCAATTTTGTTTTTATATCTGATGTTCTAACAAAACCAGACACAAAAAGTAAATCTTACTCATTACTCAGGACTCTAGACAGCTCTACATCAAGTGTGATTTGCTGTCATCTCCCATAATTTAAACAAAAATCTCCTTTTCTGTATTATCACATGTTTTGCTGTATTTCAATTTTATCTTCATGAATTTTGGTATGTTTTAAAATAGACTGGCTCAGAATGAGTCAGGCTTCAGAGCTGCTGTACACAGGGTCGCTATGGGTCACAGGTGACTCAATGGCACATAACAACAACAACAACAACAACGACACCTTCAGAACTGTGCTGTGAATTTTTTCCTTTCGAAGCGAGACCTTTTTGAGCTCTGCTAGTACAGTGGTTATGGGCTTTCAGTTACTTACTCTACAGGAGAAGATTTGGCAGTTTCCTTCTGTAAAGATAACAGTCTTGGAAATGCAGGGGACAGTTCTGCTCGTTCTATATCCTATCACATTGGTTTGATTTGAAATTTGACTTGGTGGCAATGGGCTTTGTATTGGTTAGTGAGACCTTTTCAAATGGTTGTGGTTCATATGTTGTTAGTTTCTCTTGAGTGAAAACAGAGCAAAAATGGATTTGTTAATTTGGTATATGATATACAGTACATTATGCCTATAATATATGGAACTTCAAAACCTCAACTTAAACTCATTGCTGTCAAGTGGCAACTGATTTGATCCTCCATTGTGTTTCTAAGGCTGTAAATGGCATAGGAGGAGATAGTCCATCTTTCTCAAGCAAAACTGTGTTGCATTTTTGTGAGAGGCTCTACTCTCTATGTGCTTTGTCACTTGAGTCCCTTGTGCAGCAGTCGTGAAACTCCCATTGCCATCAAGTGGGAGCTGACTCATAGCTGACTCTCTAATAGGTTTCCCAGGCTGCGACTTGAGTGGGAGGCAATTACTTACCTTTTTCCTGTGAATCCTATAATGGATTTTAACCTCTAGAGAGGTGCCCTGTGGGCTAGGAGTGCAACACCCCACAAATTAAATCACCAGAACTCTGTAGACTTTGATATATGGTACATGTTCAAGTCCTACTATGGAAAAAATTTATAACTGGGATGAACTTTATAGCTTATGTAATTAAATGGCTTCATTTTACATAGGAAAAGACTTAGGCTCTTAAATGTTAAATGGATTGATTAAAGCTATTTAGTAATTGCTGACAGACAGAACAAAAACCCAAGTTTCCCTCACTTTCAGCTCTGTCTTTTGCATCACACAGTGGCAGGAGCAGGAGTAGGCCATATCTGCTTCACCACAGAATACAATTTTTCCTCTTTGCACACTCGGTCACTGCCAAGTTTGAACCAGAGTATTGTTGATGGTCCAGTGGGTTTCTGAGGATCTAAATCACATAGGAGGAGACTGTCCATCTTTATCGCTCAGAGTGGCTAATGGATCTAGATCAACACAAGAGGCTCAACCTTTGGATTAGCATTATAATTCCTATGGTCTAGGCCAACAGAAATCCCTACATAGTAGTTAAAAAGAATAGATACATTTCTTCAAAACTTACAGTATATTTCTTAATCAGGAGATGATTTTTCAAGGAATATTTTTTATGATTCTATGCTTTATTCACACACACACGCACACACACAAAAAAAAAACTAAAAAAAAAAAAAACAATCCAACAAAAAACCCCAAAAACCAACACAAAACCAACTGTGGCTAACTCTGAGAAGAAGGGGAATTCCAAAACACTTGATCATGCTTATGTGAAACCTGTACTTGGATCACGAGGCAGTCATCAGAACAGAGTAAGGAAACACTGCATGCCCCAAAATTGGGAAGGATGTGCGCCAAGGATGTGTCCTATCTCCATCTTTTTCAATATATGCAGAACAGATCATCCAGGAGGCTGGGCTCTATGAAGAGAAATGTGCCATCAAGATTGGAGGAAGACTCATCAACAATTTGAATTATGCAGATGACACAACCTTGCTTGCTGAAACTGAGGGGACCTGAAGCTCTTAAATATGGATTGAAGCTCAACATCAGGAAAACAAAGATTCTCACCACTGGGCCAATTGGCAGCATCAGGATGGATGGTGAAGAGATTGAGATCGTTAATAGCTTTAGTTTGTTTGGCTCAACAATAAACACTCTTGGTACCAGCAGGCAGGAAATGAAAAGTCAAATTCCATTGGGAAAGACTGCTGTCAGAGACCTCTACAAAGTACTGAAGAATGAAGATGTAAATCTGGAGAATAAGGTGCACCTGATCTAGGCTGTGGTCTTTGCAATTACTTGCCATGCTGGATAATGACTAGAGATGATAGGAGGATCGATGCCTTTGAGCTGTGGTGCTGGAGAATAGTATTGAATATACCATGGACTGCTAGGAGAACAAACAAGTTCAGCCTAGAGAGGGTGAGACCAGGCTGCTCCATGGAGGCAAGGATTCTGAAGTTTCGTCTGATATACATTGGACACGTTGCAAGGCAGGAACAGTCCTTGGAGAGAGATGTCATGTTTGGAGGGGTAAAGAGATAGTGCAAGAGATGAAGACTCACAGTGAGATGGATTGATTCAGTGACTAGGGTAATGGAGATAGGTGTGTCTGAGACAATAAGATTGGCACAGGATAGAGCAGGGTTTACAGTTGTTTTACATAGGATTGCTATGAGTTGCAGGCTGGTAGACAACACATAACAATATCAACAGAAAAGGACAGTTAAAAGGAAAATTGAGAGAAGAAGTATATTAGCATTTTGTTTTTTCAAACTGTGACCAGGCCCCTTGTGAAGTAATTTCATCTTACCAGTGCTTCATAACTTCAACACACTCTTAAATGTTTATTGCCTGCCTTTGCCCATCTATGTTCATATTTTGGTTCTGTGCCTTTCTAGTTATGTTATCTCGGTAAAATGATTTAATTTGCTTTCCTGCTTTAGTTTCATCATCTGTAATAATCTAATTATAAAGGAAAGATTATGAAGGAAAATAAGTTTATTGCTTCACCTTAACTATATCTGTTTTAATTTTTGTCAATGATTTCTTCAATGGACTTTAAGCTTATATGTCTTTCCCCTGACGCCGGGTCAGGTGCGTATTCTTTTTTTTTTTAAAATTATTTTATATTAGTTTGCTTTTGAGGTGTGCTGTTGGAGAAGAGTATGGACTGCGGTGAAGATAAACAGGTTCATTATGGAGGGGGTTAAATTAGGCTGCTATTTGGAGGCAAAGATTCTGAAGCTTCATCTGACATACTTTGGACATGTTACAAGGAGGGATCAGTCCTTGGAGAAGGACGTCATGCTTGGGAGGGTGGAAGGACAGTATAAGAGAAGAAGACCTTCTATGAAGTGGATTGATTCAGTGACTGGGGTAATGGGGGTAGGTGTGTCCAAGACAGTGAGATTTGCACAAGATAGAGAAGAGTTTAAGGTTGTTGTACATAGGGTTGCTATAACTCACAGGTGACTCGACGGCATAGAACAACAAAACATTAGTTTACTTACAAAGTTCTTATACATTGTGTCTCATACAGTCATTCCCATCCAATTATGTTTTATAAAGTTAACCACCATTGGACCTTGACTATCATTATTCTGTATTTTCAAATCCTCAATATAACTTTCCCATTTCCTTTACTCCTTCTCTCCACCCATCAGTTGTGCAACTTTGTGATTTTGCCTTTTCCCATCCACATCTCTCTGCTCCTACTCCCTTTCCCCTTTTAATTCCCATACATATTTTAATAGTTATCTTTCTATTTTTCAATAATGACCTTATGCAGTATTTGTCCTTATGAGATTGTGTTAGTTCACTCACCATAATGCTCTCCAGTTTCTCCCAATTATGTAGTATTTTTTTTTAAATCGTTGGTCCAGGGTGCTGCATAGAATCCCTTCATGTGAATTCTCAATCAATTCAATTGTAATTGGACATTTGGACTGTTTTCATGTTCTTGGGGTGGTGAATAATGCTGCTGTGAAAACTGATGTACAAATCTCCATTTGTGTCTCAGTTCTAATTTCCTTGGGGTATATCCTAGTAGTGGGATAGCTGGGTCATACAAGTTTCTATGTTCAACTTTTTGAGGAAATGCCAAATGACCTTCCTGAGTGGTTGTACCATTTTACAGTCCCACAACAGTGTATGGAGCCCCAGTGGCCTAATGGAAAGAACTTGCAATCCCAAAGGAACAAGGTTTGAGACCATCAGCTGCTCCATGGGAGAAGGATGAGCAATCTCCTCCTGTACAATTAACTGCTTCTGAAAACCTGCTGGGACAGTCAGCTATGGCTTGTTTCTGACTCAACAGTATTAAACAACCACCACCATCACTGACAGTGTATGAGAGTTCTCACCCCTCTACACCCTCTCCAACATTTGTTGCTACTAAGCAATTTTATTGACCCTTTTTAAAAACCGGCTCCTCGTTTTGTTGATGGTTTCAATTGTCTTTCTGTTTTCTAGCTCACCGAGATCAGCTCCTGTTCTTAACAATTTTTTTCCTGTAGAGGCTGTGAGGTTAGATTTTAATTCTTTTTGTATTTGATGCAGGTTTTTAATTAGATCATTACTTTTGCTTCTCATCTTTCTTTTCTTTTCTTTCTCTCTCTCTCCCTTTCTTTCCTTTCTCTCTCTTTCTCTCTCCCTCTTTCTTTCTGTCTTTTTTATGTGTTGCCCATTGCTATGAACTTCCCCCTAGGTACTGTCTTAGCTGCATCCTGGAGGTTTTGGTACATTGTATTTTCATTATCATATGTTCACAGCTTCAGTTTGCTCGGCTCCACAGTTAACACTCTTGGCACCAGCAGTCAGGAAATCAAAAAGCGTATTGCAATGGGAAAGTCTGCTGTTAGGGACCTCTCTAAAGTACTCAGGAGCAACAGTGTCTCTCTGGAGACTAAGGTGCACCTGATACAGGCCATGGTATTTGCAATCGCTTGTTATGCATCAGAGAGTTGGACAATGACTAGGGAGGACAGAAGGAGAGTGGATGCTTTTGAGCTGTGGTGCTGGAGAAGGGCTGGACTGCCAGGAAAACAAACAGATTTATCTTGGAGAGGATTAAACCAAGCTGCTCCTTGGAGGCAAGGATTCTGAGGCTTCATCTGACATAATTTGGACATGTTGCCAAGAGGGACGGGTCCTTGGAGAGGGACATCATGCTTGGGAGGGTTGAGGGGAAACGCAGGAGGGGAAGACCCTCTATGAGATGGATTGATTCGGTGACTGGGGTAATAGGGATGGGTGTGTCAGAGGTGGTGCAGTTGGCGCAGGATAGAGCAGGGTTTAGGGCTATTGTGCATAGGGTCGCTATGAGTCGGAAACGACTCGACGGCACACAACAACAACAACAACAACAACATGTTCTGAGGAACCTCTTTTATTTCCTTCTTTATATCTTCTATAACTCAATTGTGTTCTAGTTGGGTGTTACTTAGCTTCCATGTTGGTGGTTTTATAAGCTTTATCCTTTTGTGGTTATTTACTTTAATGGCATTATAGTCTGACAAGGCACTTTTGTTATTTCAATGTTTTTTAATTTGTTGAGACTTTCTTTGTGCCCTAATATGTCATCATTCTGGAGAATGTGCCATGCGTATTTGAAAAGAAAGTTTTAATTGAGTGCAGTATTTGGAAGTGGGCTGGATGTGTAGTTTAGATCTTCTGCATCTTTTAAAAGCTTCTTTTGAGCTTATTTATCTTTTGTTGAGAGTAGTGTCTTAAAGTCTTCTACCAGCATTGAGGCGCTATTTCTTTCTTCAATTCTGTTAACAATTACTTTACGTATTTTGTAGGCTTATCATTTGGTGCATAGATGATCACCAAGTTTATGTCTTCTCCATCTACTGTGCTTTTAATAATAACATAGTGTCCTTCCTTATCTTTTATCGTGGTTTTTATCTTTAAGTCTATTTTATCAGAGATTAGTATTTCACTCCTGCTTTTTTTGTGGATGCCATTTGCTTGGTATATTTTTTTGTGTGCGCTTTTGGTTTTTATTCCATTTTTATCTTCATTCCTTAGATGTGTATTTTGTAGGCAACATATTGATGAGCTTTGTTTTCTTATCCACTCTGTTACTCTTTTTCTCTTGATTAGTGCATTTAGTCTATTTGCATCAAGTGTGATTATTGACAGGGAAGGTTTTATCATTGCCATTTTACTGTGTGTCTTTTTTTTTGTTCCTTCTGGTTATTATGTTCCATCCACTTTCCTTTCGTGTCTCTGTGTTAAGAACTTCCCTTAAAAGTTCTTTTGTACCCAGTGGTCTGGATTTATAAGTCACAGAAGGCAGAGACTCATTGAGAGATATGGAGATGAAGGGCTGAAGCTCTGTTAGTCTAGCAGGGCCCATTTAGAGCTGGACCTTGTATTTATTGTAAAGCTACAGTTACTGATAATAGCACAAAGAGAGGCATATGCTGAAGTACACATACCCATTTTTCAGGGTACAGAGAAACTGAAAATATTTTGGCTGGAGCAAGTTAGTTTAAACTACCTGAGACTCTGTGTTCTCTTGCGATATTTTGACTTGTGAATGCAATGGTTAAGTAAGTCTGGTAAAAAGACCGTTGACTCAATGTATTCTAGGGGATGTACTTGGAAACATTCCATAACATTTAAGATTTCTCTCAGAGTGCTTAACCCTTTAGGGATAAACTACTTAGATATCAGAGAATGCTGATGCAGAGAGCAATTCCTGAAACAAAGTCAGAGCTGGGTGCAGCCCTGACATTCCTAAGGGCTCCTCACGTGCAAGCACCTCAGGGTTCCTGAAACATTTCCTTGTATAGCAGACTCCTCAATATTGCCATTACCCTCAGGCAGCCTTCAAAGTTCTTGTAGATTTGGTTTTATTTTCACAAATTCCTTAAATTCCTTCTTTTCTGCAAAGGATCTAATTTCTCCTTTATATTTGACAAAGAGCTTTACTGGGTACTTGGAGTCATTGGTTGGCAATTGTTTTCTTTCAACTTTCTGTATATGCCATTTCATTGTCTTCTTGCTAACATGGTTTCTGCTGGGAAATCAGAACTTAATCTAACTGCTTTTCTTTTGCAGGTGACTCTGTTTTTCTTTTTTTTTTTTTACTCTGTTTTTCTCATGCTGCTTTTTGTGTTATATCCTTATCTTTTATTTTTGAGAATTTGATCATGTGTGCCTTAATGTTTTTCTTTATGTGTCTAGTCCATTTGGTGTTTGCCGAGCTTCTTTAATGTGAATTTCCCTGTTCTTCATAATACCAGACAAGTTTTCTTCTAGTTCATCTTCTGTAATATTCTCAGCGATTTCCCTATCTCTCTCATATTCTGGAATTCCAATCATATTATGTTGTTCCTTTTTTAAATTTTTTATTTACTTTTTCTTTATATGGAACACTTCTTGCTGATCTTCTCTGTATCACTCCAATTTTAGTATATGTGCTACCGAAGCGAGCACATGTTCCTTTTGATGCCATTCCACATGATTCTAATGTTTTCTTCATGTCTTATTTCTGATTTTTCTTACAGTTTATTTCTGTTGAAATTCTTGTCTTCCAGGACATTCACTTTCTGTTCCATCTCTTCTATTCTATTTTTTTGTCTCTCTAGCATGTGGGAATTCCAGAACATTTAATCGTGCTAATGTGAAACCTATACTTCAACCAAGAGGCAGTTGTCAGAACAGAACAGAGCAACACTGCATAGTTCAAAATTGAGAGGGGTGTACGCCAGGGATGTGTCCTATCTCCATACCTTTTCAACCTGTACGCAGAGCAGATTATCCAAGAGACTGGGCTCTATGAGGAGAAGCATGGCATTAGGATTGGTGGAAGATCTATCAACAATCTGCGTTATGCAGATGACACAACCCTACTCGCTGAAACTGAGGAGGACCTCATGCACTTACTGCAGAGGGTCAAGGACTGCAGCCTTCAATATGGACTGAGGCTCAATGTCAAGAAGACAAAAATTCTCACCACTGGACCAATCGGTAGCATCAGGATGGATGGCGAAGAGACTGAGATTGTTCACAGCTTCAGTTTCCTCGGCTCCACGGTCAACACTCTTGGCACCAGCAGCCAGGAAATCAAAAAACCTATTGTGATGGGAACGTCTGCAGTTAGGGACCTCTCTAAAGTACTCAAGAGCAACAGTGTCTCTTTGGAGACTAAGGTGCACCTGATACAAGCCATGGTCTTTGCAATCACTTGTTATGCACCAGAGAGTTGGGCAATGACTAGGGAAGATAGAAGAATTGATGCCTTCGAGCTGTGGTGCTGGAGAAGAGTATTGAATGTTCCATGGACTGCCAAGAAAACAAACAGATTCATCCTAGAGAGGGTTAAACCAGGCTACTCCTTGGAGGCAAGGATTCTGGGGCTTCATCTGATATACTTTGGACACGTGTAAGGGGAGACAGGTCCTTGGAGAGGGACATCATGCTGGGTAGAGTAGAGGGACAGCGCAGGAGTGGAAGATCCTCTATGAGGTGGATTGATTCAATGACTGGGGTAATTGGGATGGGTGTGTCAGAGGCAATGCGATTGGCACAGGATAGAGCAGGGTTTAGGGCTGTTGTACATAGGGTCGCTATGAGCTGCAAACGACTCGACGGCACATAACAACAACAACGGCATGTTGGACACTTGTACAATTTCAGCCTTATTATTCTTGATTGCATTTTCATGTATTTCTGTTATTTCCAGTACTGTATTGGCTGTACCCTCTCTATCTCATGATGACATTTTAAGTTCTCATACCTTTTTATCTATAGTCTTAATTCTTTCTTCCAAGTTTTTGCATTTTCTTCCATAGTTGTGCAAGTTCCTCCTCATTGATATATTTCTTCTGGCTCCCTGCTTTTGTAGTATTTGCTTTCTTAATGGCCTCCATTGTTTCTTCCATCATTTGCACCTTCTTCCATAAGTATTGAAATAACTTTGTATCAATATATTTCTTCTGGTACTCCTATGCTAGTCACTTTATTTGTGGCTTCCATTGTTTCTTCCATCATGTGGACTCTCTTTTGTAGCTGTTCAAATGTCTCCATATCAACATACATCATCTGCCTTCTTGACTCTGAGGTATTCATTGGGTCTGCAATATTCTTTACTCTTTTTGAAGTAGGTTTAATTTGGGGTTTTTTTCACAATATTTGAAGCTGTCTATTTATTTCTTGTCATGTAAAGTTTTTCTTGATAAATGTTAGCTGTTTTTACTGTGTCTGTGTAAGATGTTGGTCATTTTTATCTTTATGTGTTATTGATTAGTTGCCAAGTTAAAATGTTCAATTTATGAGGTAAGTTACTCTCTGTACTAAAAGTCCTTTCTGGGAAAATTTGACTTTCTGAAAGTTCTTCATGGCTCCACAATCAACACTCTTGGTATCAGCAGCCAGGAAATTAAAAGACATATTGCATTGGGAAAGTCTTCTGTCAGAGACTTCTCCAAAGAACTGAAGAGCAAAGATAACAGTCTGAAGATTAAGGTGCACATGATACAAACCATAGTCTTTGCAATCACTTGCTATGCATCAGAGAGCTGTATAATGACTAGAGATAATAGAAAGAGAATTGATGCCTTTGAGATGTGGTGTTGGAGAACAGTATTGAATATACCATGGATCTCTAAGAGAACAAACAGGTTCATCCTGGAGAGGGTGAGACCAGGCTGCTCCTTGGAATAAAGGATTCTGAAGCTTTGTTTGACATTCTTTGGATATTTTTCAAGAAGGGACTGGTCCTTGGAGAGGGCTGTCATACTTGGGAGGGTGGAGGGACAGTACAGGAGAGGAGGATCCTTGATGAGATGGATTGATTCAGTAACTGGGGTAATGAGGGTAGGTGTGTCAGAGACAGTGAGATTGTCACAGCATAGAGCAGAGTTTGGGGTTATTTGTTGCTATGAGTCACAGGTGACTTGATGGCACATAGCAACAAAGTTCTTCAGATTCTTTCTGGTCTGCAATACAGCCCTGCAGCCATCTTGCTTTAATGTATACCCTTCTCTTAAACTCTATTGTCCTCCTTCATCTATGGAGTGGCTCAGGAGTGCTAGACCAGGTGCTCCACATAAACACTTAATATCCAGTGGATATTTCAAGTCAGCTCTCTTTCTAACAACTCGACATGCTAGCTTTCCCCTGCTTGTTTCTCTCTGTCCCAAATACTCTTGTCTTGTTTGGCACCTGGGATGGCCCTGCAGCCACAGGGGCAAGAATCTTCAAATGGAAGGATCTTTCCTCAGGGAAGTTTCAGTCCCCTCATTCCCAGCAAGCACCTTAAAGTATAGACTCTGGGGAAGAGTACTTCACCTGATGGCACCTTTTCTCCTTAAGACTAATGTCTTCCTATGTCTCTTGGGTGGCATGAGATCAAGGGTTCCAACTTAAGCAGTTTGTGTGCAGGGGGGTTTCTTAAGTCAGCTCTCCTTTTCACAGAAAGCTGAGAAAGTATTTCCCCTGCTGTAGCTTTCTGTCCCAAATTCTCTTGTCTTGTTTCACACCCGGGAAGGCCCTGCAGTTGCTGAAGAAAGGATCCCCAAATGGAGAGACCTTTTTTTACAGGGAAGTTTAAATCAAGTTTATGCCTCCTGTGACTGTTTTGGCTTTTACATCTCACTATAAATACAAGGATTTGCCTTTCTTCCAATGATCTCTCTGCCTTCTACTAGCTCATGCCAGTGTTTGGTGGCTATTCTTAGGTGCTGTCAAGTCAACTATGACTTAGAGCTACCTATGAACAACAGATCTGAAGCTTGCCCTGTACCATCCTCTCAATCTCTCATATGCTCATTATTAATGTGATAGTCACTGTGTCAATTCGTCTCACTGACAATCTTCCTCTCTTTTGCCGACTGCCTTTTACAGTGTGTTGTCTCTAAGGATTGGTTTCTTCTGAAAATATGTCTAAAGTAAATGAGACAAAATTTCATTATTCTTGCCTCTAAGGTGCACTCTAGGTTCACTTCCTTTAAGACATATGTCTGTTCTTTTGGCAGTCAATGGAATATGCAATTCTCTAATAGCACAACAAGTGCATCAATGCTTATGTAATATTTATTCACTGTCTGTCTTTCTTGCATAGAAGCAATTGAAAAATACCAAAGCTTGGGTCATTCACACCTTAGTCTTTAAACTGATATATTTGCTCTGTAGAACTAATTTTTAAAACGGATCTTCTGTCTCTGGAATAACTTTTTCTCCAGGATAAGTGTTTCTGGCTATTTACTTTGCTGTTTGTCTCTGGTGTTGATTGTTCTCCGTCATGTCTGGAGACACTGATTGTGTGTGAGTCACATCTGTTTTATGATAATACATGGACTTTTCCACTAGTTTCTCCATGAATAGCACATTGATTTTCACTGACTATGTATGTGGTGATCATGAAATGGGGCGGAATGTGCCAGGTGAGAAGTGATAAGAGGCAGAAAACTGATTGAATACTTCAGGCTTTTTGAAGACCAGAGTGAGGATGGCTTCCTTTGGAGCTCTGAACACTCACATTTGAAGACTTAATCATTCCCTGATAGTTAAATAAATTTATTTAGAATTAATCCCTCATATTTGCTTAGTTGTAAAATTCTCCCACTGTACATTTAGTGAAGATTAGGGTCGGGTATCTGGAGTGCTCTGTTATTCCTACACATATTTTCAGGGTGTCTTTCCTCCCAATTCCACCCCAACATTATGGCAACTTCATTTCCAATTCCTGTTACACAGCAGTAGAAAATTAATACAGTTTTCAAAATTTATATGTGATGGAGTGGACAACTGAAATGGAGAGCAATCTAATTCTAGTTGTTGAGAGCAATTTGGAGTATGGTGGTTAGGTAGGACTACAGCAGAAATCTGTGAACCATGAGGGGATTTTCAGATGTAAACCAAGGAATAAATCAATTTGAATGTGGTGAAAGAAGAAACTTAGAAAGACATGAGCATGGCAAATGGCAAAGGATCCCTGTGAGACCTGGGTTAGAAAATTAGGTTGGATCAGAAGAATATTACAGTACCATTACTGACAAGAATGACTTTCAGTATTCGAGCTGTAAGAAACATAAACCCATTTAGTCAGACCCTTTATGGTATAAAAGGAAAGGTGAGACATAACTAGGTTAGTGGTGCCAACCTTTAAACCACAGCTTAATCTCACCAAGCCCATTAAACTGTAAGTGCAGACAGCCTGGAATCATTTTGCGACATCACTGCTCTGGTCTTTCTCGTTATACATTTGATTCATTTCCAAGGATGAAAGCGTAATTGTGCTTTCAAGATGTTGACTGTTCAATAATTTATATAAAGCTGTAAACATATTTCAGCACATTTAGAAAACAGATTTTCTTTAATTTTTTTATAGCATATTCTCTAAACAACTTCTGGTCAATTAAAATCTCCTGTGATCAATGGTCTTGTCTTTTCCATCTTTTATAATATTTAGATAACTTTATCTAAAATGTGCTTCTCAGCATGTCATCATGTCTAAAAACTATCTTTCTACTATTTTTGTCCCTATTTCATATTTTCCCCAAACCGTTTCTTTCTGTCAGCCCACACTCTAATATCATCATTTCTCTTATAAAATATTATGTCATCCATCATCATTAATGTCACCTATTCCCTCTTTATCATGTTTACTTTTTTGGTATATACTGCTTTCTAATATTGTGAATTCTCCTTACTGTCATTTCCTTATTTTAACTGTTTTTCTGTAATATTAAAGATATGGATTTCTTTTAAGAGAGATACCTTACATAAATCAATTTTAAAATACTCTTCTATTACAGCAAACACTAGTATAATGTACATTTCATTTTTTAGTTTCCCTTTTCCCCTTTAATCTCAGCTTGACTTTTCTTTTTATCCTTCCCAATTACATTTGCCTACAGATACATCCCTGGTATCAGCTTCAGTTTTTCCATATGTCTCACTTTTATATTAACAATATATATATAACTGACTGGCGGCTTAATCATAAAGAGTTGCGCTGCCAACCCACAGGCACCTAGTTCAAATCCACTAGTTACTTCCCAGGAGAAAGATGAGCAATTTCCTTCTTTGAGATTTACCACCCCTGAACACCTCCTGCAACTTGATAATAGAAAACAACAAAAACTTTGTAAATAAATATTCAATGGCATAAATTACACAATTTTTTTATTTCAAATGAATCTTGGCTAAAAGCAGAGAATACCAGAAAGATGTTTATTTATGTTTTATTCAGTATGCAAAGTTATTTGACTTTGTGAATCATAACAAATTATAGCTAACATTGAGAAGAAAGGGAGTCTCAAAACACTTAATTGTCTCATGTAAAACCTATACATTGACCAAGAAGCAATTGTCCGGCTGAACAAGGGAACACTATATGGTTTAAAATCAGGAAAGATATGTGTCATGGTTGCATCCTTTCTCCATAACTATTTAGTTTTTATGATGAGCAAATCATTCAAGAAGCTGGACTACCTGAAAAGGAATGTGACATCAGGATTGGGGGACTATTAATCAACATTCTGTGTAACACACAATCTTGCTTGCAGAAAGAGAATAGTATGTGAAATGCTTGCTGAAGAAGATCAAAATCTTCAGCCTTCAAAATAGATTACACCTCAAACCAAGAAAACAAAAATCTTCACCAGTGGATCAATAGACAAGATAGGTGGAGAAAAGATTTGCTGTGTCAACAACTTAATTTTATTTGGATTCGCAATCAAAACCCATGGTAACAGAAGCCAAGAAATCAAAAGATGTATTGCATTGGTAAAATCTGTTGTCAAGGACCTTGCAAATGTACTAAAGAGCAATGATATAAATTTAAATACTGAGATGTGCTTGATAAATGTTCAATTGCTTCTTGTGTGCTTGAAAATTGGAAAATTAATAAGGATGGCAAAAGAAGAATCAATGCCTTTGAATTGTGGTGTTGGCTAAGTCATATTCCATGAATTGCTATAAGAACAAACAAGTTTTTGAAGGAAGTGCAGCCAAGGTGCTCCTTAGAGGAAAAGATGATGAAACTTTGTCTCAAATGCTTTGGGCATGTGGTCAGGGGGGACCAGTCCTTGAAAAGGATATCATGCTTGGAAAGGTGGAGGGTCAGAGAAAGAGGAAGATTCTTAGCAAGATGGACTGACAATGATCATAACAATGAACTCAAGAATATCAGAGATAGGCCAACAAACACATGAAGAAATGTTCAAAATCCCTAGCTCTAAGAGAGATGCAAATAAAAACAACTATGAGATATCATCTCACCCCATTCAGAATAGCAAAATTTAACAGAACAGCCAGCAACAAATGCAGGCGAGGTTGTGGAGAAACTGGAACCCTTATTCCCTGTTGGTGGGAGTGTAAAATGGTGCAACCACTGTGGGAGGTGGTGTGGCACTTTCTCAAAAAGCTGCAAATAGAATTGCCATTTGACCCAGCAATTCCACTACTGGCAATCTACCCCAAAGAAACCATACCCACAACCCAAGCAGATAAATGCACACCGATGTTTATTGTGGCTTTGTTCACAATAGCAAGGAGTTGGAAACAACCCAAGTGCCCATCAACAAACGAGTGGATAGAGAAGCTGTGGTATATTCACACAAGAGAATACTACTCTGTATTCAAAAACAAGGAATTCATGCAATATTATTCAAAATGGGTGACCCTGGAGGATATTATGCTGAGTGAATTATCTCAGTCACAAAAGGACAAATACTGGATGGTGCCACTGTTGTAAAACAGGACTGACATCAGGGTTGGGGGGAGACTGAGAAAGATGGGTTCAATAATGTATACTGCATTGAAACAGATGGGGGAGAAAACTGTTTAACAGGGATATGTAATTAGGTATTTTTGTCATGACAGGAGTCCAGAATGAAGGCTGCATAGTGGAGTGGACCTGAGGGGAGGGATTGTAAAACAATGAAAGAATTTTTTTTTTACTTTTCCAAGAGAGTAGTGTAATTGGGGCGGGGGGCGGGGGTTGAGAAGGGAGAAAAGTGCAACAATGAATGAATGGGAATCCAAAGTCTCTGTAAATTTCCATTGAAATTAATAATAAATTTTAAAAAATTAAAAAAAGAATATCAGAGATAGTGAGGATGACATAGGATAGGGTGAAGTTCATATCTCTCCTTCATGGAATATGCATTGTAGTTCACTTATTGTAGTTGACTAACAACAGCAACAACAATATAAATTAAATAAAGTTCATTCCTATTAATTTATCAAAATATTTCAATGTTGGAGGAACTATAAATATTATCCAGACCAGTGCCCCACTGCTACTGAGTTGATCTCAACTCATAGATTGACCTGCCATAAAGTTTCCAAATTTATAAATTTTTTATAATTTTCCTGTCCATCTTTCTGCAGCACAGGACCTGGTGGATTTGAACCCCAGCTTTATGGTCAGCAGTATGATACGTCACACACAATCACATTTATTTGGTAATATCTGGCAAATACTTAATCTTATGTTGAAACAGTCACCATGTTCATGGCTTGTTCCTGTATGTGAAACTCAGATGCTTAGAAAATTCTTCCTTACATTGGATCAAATCTTTAGGTTAAATTGCCCGTTTGTCTTATTCCAGTTACCTTCTTGCTTTGCCCTCCCATTAAATATCCTTTCTTGAATATTTTAACACATCTGACCACACTTTGCATGGTCCTTTTTCTTCCAGTTCTTGTAAAGCTCTTTCCTGACTGTTCAGACATTTACCTTCTGTTTTCCCCTCTTTTAATGAGCAATGACCTTTAAGTTTACATCGTTAAACATATTCTTTTTCCTTCTAATTAAGCAGTTATTATCAAGTAAATTCTGACTCATAGCAATTCAGTAGATTTCATAGTAGTACTTCTGCACTATATGGTTCTCAATTGTTGAGGTCTGGAAGTAGATCACCAAGCAGCCAAGGTACCTCTGGATGAATTTTTAGAGATGACTGGCCGTGATGACTCATTCAGTTAACAATGACCCTGAGAAATCTGTATACCTATTACTTAACAATGATCAGAGAATTAAGATAACAGTGCAAAGATATTCTTTCCACCCTAACTTTGATGTCTTTCTATTAAGTTCTGAAAATAAAAGATCAGAGAATATAAGTCTTTGTTCCAATGAATAGTCACATATTCAAGTGTCACTACAGCCAGGAGAGCCACATACACTTGCCTAAAGGATGGCAGGCAAAATACATAGATTCTTCCAGAGAATTTACCTTTTTGAGCTTTACACAAGCCTTTGCAGGAGAGAGAAGAGAGTGGGTGTAGGTCATCCATTTTTATAAAAAATACCAAGTCAAATTATTTCAATCTCATGCAATATTTGCCTTGGTTAAAGCATCCGCCTGAAAGCAGACAATTTTCTCCAAGTCAAAGTCGGATTGATAGATAGTTTTAAAAATAGTAGGATCCGCCTATAGTACACTTGAAGCTATAAAAATAGAAGCCAAGGCTATGCTTCACAGATTCCAAAGATAGACTCTGATATGATTAGATAATACTCATAATACTGCAGGTTTCATCTCTTTAATATTAATGAGCCACTAATGCCAAATGTGAAAAACTGTGCAAAGACCATAAAGGTTTTAATATAATTGCCCAGGCAGCAACAAGATTTACACGTGGGATTTTACAGTAATTAGAGAAACAGTTATGAATAAGCATATACTAAGATACAAACATTTTATATAGTTTTGTATATATGGTGCAAAAATGACTGAGGCAGTAGGGAGGTCTGATGGCATAGCTTGTAAAGTGTTGTGCTGCTAATCAAGAATAATTGTTGCAAATCAAGAGTTGTTACATTTCCTGAATTTGCTTCTTGGTTAATGTGTTTATACTGTAGGGCATCCAATATCTACTATATATGAAGTACCTTATCTGGTGATAACTTCCCTCTCTTTGCATTTTGTCTAGGATTATCTTTCCAAACCATGTAGCACAATAATTTATTCTATGTTCCCTGCTGATGAAGAGTAAGAAAAAAATACATTTATTTGTATTTAACATTCTCTTCCTCTTTCCTTAATACCTCAGGGATATTTGCAGGCCTTCTATTATGAGTTCCTCAAAGGCATTTATTTCTTTATTTGAAGCAATCTAAATTACTGAATTTTATTAGGAGTTTCAGAAGAGGGAAGGAAAGGGCAAGGCTTCTGAGGATAAGTCAGAGCTCATCTAAATGACTCTGTTGTATGCTGTACCACAACACCATTTTGCATTGTATTATTATGTGTATTTATCTCTCTCAGTGACAATTTCTACTAGGAAGTTCTGGTGGTCCATGGTCTTTGCCATTACTTGCTTTGCACATGAGAGCTGGAAAATGAGTAAGGATGACAAAAGAAGAATTGATGCTTGTGTGTCATGGTGTTGGAGAAGAGTACTGACTATCCCATGGACTGCCAAAAGAATGAACAAGTATGTCTTGGAAAAGGTATAGTTGAGTTCTCCTTGAAGACAAGGATGACAAAGCATCATCTCTCATACTTTGGACATGTTGCTAGGAGAGGCTATTCCTTGGAAAGGGATATCATGCTTGGAAGGGTGGAGGGTCAGAGAAAGAGAGGAATAGCACCAATAAGATGGATTGATATAATAACTGAAGCCATAGGCTCAAGTGTATAATGGATGGTGAGGATGGCGCTGGATTCAGATCTGTTGTTTATAGAGTCGCTCTGAGTTGTATTTGACTAGATGACACCTAACAGTAAAAATAACTAGTGGGTAAGAAGTGGTGCTACAACTCAAAGGTAAGTGGTTTTAATCCACCAGTGACTCTGTGGGAGAAAGTTGGGCAATATTCTCTGATGTGATTTACAACCCCTGAAAATCTCCTGGAGGATCAGCTATGTGTTGGTTCAAACTTGATAGCACACACAAAAAACAACAGGGGTTTTTAGAATTGAATAGAAAGACATAAAAGTTAAGATAAGGCTTAATTATGAATAAATAAATGAATTTTTATATATATTTATCCCACAAGAATTTTCAGCATCTAGAATTTTAATATTTTCTTTCTAATTACAGAATGTAAAAATAAAAATAAAAATGTTGAAACTCTCCTCAACAGTGTTCTTATATGGCAAGCATACATCGAGAAGTTTTAGAAAAAGGCAAATACTATTTGTCTTACTGATGTGGTGCTTCTGTAACAAAAATATAACACATATGGATAGCTATAAAGAATAGGAGTTTAATTCCTATGCACTTCCAAAAACTTTTCTGACAGGGTAAAAAGTGAAGCCACAGACTGGGAAAAAGTATTTGGTAATGACATGTCAGATAAGGGACTTATACCTAGAATTTGGAAAATACTTGAGTACCACAACAAGATAAAGGTAAACAACCCAATTGAAAAATAGGCACACAATATGAAGAGATACTTCACCAAAAAAGACATTCATATAGCAACAAAACACATGAGGAAATGTTCAAAATCCCTAGCTCTAAGAGAGATGCAAATCCAAACAGCTATGAGATATCATCTCATCCCAGTAAGAATAGCAAAATTTAACAGAGCAGCAAACATCAAATGCTGGCGAAGTTGTGCAGAAACTGGAACCCTTATTCACTATTGGTGGGAGTGTAAAATGGTGCAATCACTGTGGAAGGCAGTACAGCTCTTTCTCAAAAAGGTGCAAATAGAAATGCCATTTGACCCAGCAATTCAACTACTGGGACTATACCCCAAAGAAACCATAACCGCCACCCAAAAAATATATGCACACCCATTTTTATCGTGGCTTTGCTCACAATAGCAAAGAGTTGGAAACAACCTAAGGCCCATCAACAAACAAATGGCTAGAGAAGCTGTGGTATATTAACACAGTGGAATACTGTCTTGCTTTGAAAAACAAGGAACTCATGAAATATTATACAAAATGGGTGAGCCTGGAGGACATTATGCTGAGTGAAATATCTCAGTCACCTAAGGACAAATATTGCATAGTGCCACTGTTGTAAAACTGGACTAACATCGGGGTGGGGGTGGGGAGACTGAGAAAGGTGGGATAAATTATGTATACTGCATTGAAACAGATGAGGGAAAGAACTGTTTAAAAAGAATATATGATTAGGTATTATTTACTTGAAAGGAGTCGAGAATGAAGGCTATATTGTGGAGTGGACCTGGGGAGAAGGATTGTATAACAATGAAATAGTTTTTCTTTTACTTTTCAAAGAGAAGAGTGAACTGGGGGCGAGGTCGGACAGGGAGAAAAGTACAACAATGAATGAATGGAAATCCAAAGTCTGCAAACTTTCATTAAAATGAATAATAAAAAATAGGAGTTTACTTTTCTCATAGTACAGGAGGCTGAAAGCCTGCTCTCTCAACTCATAGTGACTCTATAAAAACAGACTAGAATTGCCCCATGGGGATTTGTAAGTCTATAATCTTTACTAAAAAACACTACCATGCCTTTCTCTTGGAGAGGGACTGGTAAGTTAAAACTGCTGATCATTTTTTAAAAAAATTCATTTTATGTTAGTTTGCTTGCAAAATTCATATACGTGTGTTTTACACTATTCTTCCTTAAAATTGTGTTTTATATAATAATTCCCATGCATTGTGTTTTATAAAATTAACCACTATTGGACTATGCTCACGTTACCCTGTCTTTTCAGGTCCCTGACAGATTTTTCCCATTTACATTACCACCAACCTCCACCCACCAAATTGCACAACCCTGTGATTTTTGCGCCTACCCATGCTCATCGCCCCTGCTCTCACCCTTCCTACTTTGGATCCCCATACATGTTTTAAAAGAAAACCTATTGACTGGGAAAAGTTTGGCAATACCATCTCAGACAAGGGTCTCATAACAAAAGTTGAAAGAATATTACTGGGCCTCCACAAGAAAAAGACCCATTGGCAAATTAAAAAATGGGCAAGAGACACGCAAAGACTTTTCACTGAGGGAGACATTCGGATGGCCAACAAAAATGTGAGGAAATGATCAAAAAAATCACTGGCAACAAAACCACAATGAGATACCATACAAAGTTTAACAGAAGAGCAAGCAAAAAATGTCAGAGCGGATGAGGTGAGGTAGTACTATGAGTAAGCAAGCAAATGGAAAATCAGACAAAGAGGTAATATTTTTCACTTTTAAATTTTGGAAAAGAAGAAAAATATTTTGAGTTAAGACTAATGATGCAAAGAAATACATGCATTTCTACATTTCATATGAGGAGCTATCATCCACTGTTGGTGAGATTGTAAAATGGTACAACCACTCTGGAAGGCAATTTGGCATTTCCTCAAAAAGCTAAACAATAGACACTCCATAGGACCCAGCAATTCCACTGCTAGGAATATACTCCAAGGAAATTAGAACTGAGACACAGAGATTTGTATCCCAATGTTCATAGCAGCATTATTCACCATTGCAAGAACATGGAAACAGCCCAAATGTTCAACCACAATAGAATGGATTGAGAAATTGTGGCACATTCTCACAATGGAATGCTGTGCACAACTCAAAAGCAATGATTTAGAAAAATACTACGTAACATGGGAGAGACTGGAGAGCATTATGCTAGTGAATAAACTGAGTCTTTAAGAAGAAATACTGCTTAAGATTATTATTGTCATAATAGAAGGTTTACTAGTAAAACTGGTGACCTTTTGGCTAGCAACTTAACACTTTACCACTGTGCCACCAGGGCTCCTCAAAAGAAATGTAGAAATGCATGTATTTCCTTGCATCATTAGTCTTAACTCAAAATATATTTTTTTTATCTTTTCCCAAATTTAAAAGTGCAAAATAGTATCTCTTTATTTGATTTTCCATTTCCTTGCTTACTCATAGAAGTTTAAAGGGGGAAAAGGGCATTCAGCTGCCTGTTAGTACAAATCAATTGAGACGAGAATTGAATCTTATAAATGTGCTTTATTTAGACATCAGCAATCTGAGAGAATACGATGGCATGGATCCTTCAAAGACTGTTTTCTGACATCGGACATCAAGACAGGCTTTTAAAGAGAGTGGTGAAAGGGAGTGGGTAAGGAGAACAGAATGTGGGAAGGGTCCCTGAGGAAGTGTCCAGGATTGTTTGTTTCATGATGGCTCCTCCTGTGATGCTATCAGGTGTTCTATATTTGATGTTTGAGGCAGGTAGTTACCAGGTTTCCTTGCTGATGGTGCATTCTTTAAGTAACTTACCAGGTTTTTTCAAGTCAGGATGACTTCATTGCAAATTTTTACTTCCTAGAATAACAATCTCACAGCTAGCTAATCAGAAGAATGGATTTCACAAGTTGCTGTTGTTTTTAGGTGCCATGGTGTTGAGGATGACTTGTTGTTGAGAGTCATCGACTCACCTGCGACTCATAGTAGTGACCCCTCTGTACATTAGCTCGATCTACCCTGCACTATCCTGAGCCAATCTCATCATCTCTGACAGATCTAATCCCATTACTCCAGTTATTAAGTCAATCCATCTCATCCTGGGTCTTCCTTTCTTGCACTGTCCCTTCACCTTTCCAAGCATGTTGTCCCTTTCCAAGGACTACTCCCTCCTGGCCACATGCTCAAAGTATGTGAGACAGAGCTTCAAAATCCTTACCTCCGAGGACCAACTTGTTTTCACTTTTTGCAGGATAGCCCTGGTGTGTAGCAACTCTATAAACAACAGATCTAAACTCTGTCCTTCCTATTCCATCCTTATAATTTCTAACATACTTGAACCCTTGGCTGCAGGTATGTGCCAATTCATGTTGTTGAAGGATTTACCTTTTGCTGACTCTCTACCTTTCCAAGTATGATGTCTCCTTATGAGGAATAGTTGTTAGGTGCCATTGAATTGAGCATGACTCATAGCAATCCCATGAACAACAAATCTGAACCCTGTCTTGTCTTTTGCCATCCTTGTAATCTCTGACACTTTTAAGTCCATTGCTGCAGTCACTGTGTAAGTCCATCACATTGAGGGTCTTTTTGGTGACCCTCCACCTTTCCAAGCACTATGTCCCACTCCAAGGAATAGCCTCTCCTAGCAACCTGCCCAAAGTATGTGAGATGAAACTTTGTCATCCTTGCCTTCAAGGAGCATTCTGACTGCACTTTCTTCAAGGCATTTATTTGTTCTTTTGGCAATCCATAAGATATACATTACTGCTCTCCAACACCATAGCTCAAAGGCTTCAAGTCTACTTCTGTCATCCATATTCACTGTCAAGCTTTCAGATTCATAGCAAAGTACTGAAAAAAACCATGGCCCAGATTAAGTGCACCTATGTTTTCAAACAAACATCATGGATCCTGAGTAATTTGTAGAGGTCTTTGATAGCAGATTTGCCCAGTACAATATATATCCTGATTTCCTGACAGCTGGTACCAAAGATGTTGATTTCGGATCCAAATAAGATGAAATATTTGACAATTTTAATCTTTTTTCCATCTACCATGATGTTGCTTATTGGACCAGTGGTGAGTATTTTTGTCTTCTTGTTGTTGAGATGCAATCCATATTGAAAGCTGTTGTCTTTGATCTTCTGCAGCAAGCATTGCAAGTCCTCCTCTTTTCCAGCAAGCAAAGAGTTGATTAGTTCTTCTCCAATCTTGATGGCACATTCTTTACAAGGTCTAGCTTCTCAAATGATTTGCTCAGCATACAGATTGAATACGTGTGGAGAAAGGATACAAGCCTTATACATGTTTCCTGACCTTAAACCATGAATTGTTGCCTTGCTCTGTTCAAACAACAGCTTTGTGATTTACATATAAGCTTCATATGGGCATAAATAAGTGTTATGGGAACCATTCTTCTCAATATTGATCATAATTTGTTATGGTCTACACACTCAAATGCTATTGTATGGTCAATAAAACACAATCAGACATTCTTCTGGCATTCTCAGCTTTCAGCCAGGATCCATCTGACACCAGCACTGATCTCACTGGTGTCATGGTCTCTTCTAAAACCCAGCTTGAATTTTTGGCAGTGCTCTCCCAATGAGTTTGTAATAGTTGTTTCTGGATGATCTTGATCAATATTTTGCTTGCAAATGACATCATTAGATATTTTCTATACTCTGATCACTTTTCTTGGGAATGGGCACAAATACAGATCTAGTCCAGTCAGTTGGCCAAGTAGCTGTCTTCAAATTTTCCCACCATAAACTAGTGAGCATGTCATCTGTTAGTTGAAATGTATGAATTGATCTCAGTCACAAAAAGACAAATACTGCATAGGGCCACTGTTATAGAATGGGACTGACATCAGGGTTGGGGTAAGACTGAGAAAAACTGGATAGATTATGTATACTGAATTGAAACAGATGAGGGA
>NW_006400005.1:710987-716835 GCF_000299155.1 Elephantulus edwardii
AATGATGGAAAACCAAAATCTCTGTAAATGTTCATTAAAATTAATAAAATAAATTAAAAATATATCAATTGGTATTGAATCAATTGATAGAGTGTCATATTTTTGTCAGTGACTTCAGTGCAGCTTGAACTTCTTCATTTGTTACCCTTGGCTCTTATTCATTTGTCCTTATATTTTTCAGTATCAGCCAATTTTTTTTTTATACAGTGGCTCAATTTCTTTCATTTTCTTTTAACAGTTCCTGGACCACTCAAGATTTTGTCCATAACATCTTTCAGTATTACTACTAGAAACTTGAATTTGTTTTTCAGTTCTTTTAACTTGAGATGCTAAAAGAGTTCTTCTCTTTTTATTTTCCAACACCAGTTCTTTGCCTATTATAAAAAAATACTTTGCTTTGTCTTCTCAAGTTGCTCTTTGTTCAACTCTTTTACTTCTGCATTTTTCCGCTTTGTTTTGGCTTGTCAATGTCCTAGTGCAATTTTCAGTCTCTTCAGTCATCATTTTGGTCTTTTCTTCCTCCTCTATCATTGTAAGAATCTTTTGCTCTTTTCATGGATTATATCTTCTATGTCATTCTGTAACTCATCCAGTCTTCAAGCTTTAGTGTTCAATGCATTATACCTATTTTTAAGATGATTTTAAAGGCCAAATGAGATAGGCTCAAGACTGCATTTTAGTTCTCGTAGACTTGTTTTTATTTTTGTTAGCATCAATATGAATTTGCACATGAGTAATTAATTATGTTGGCTCAATCTCTTCCTCTTTGGCTTTAATTGTTGATGCATTTATTTTGATAATAGTCATATTCACAGATCTTCCTTGTATGTGTATGGATATTACTCAAAACATTGTACTTCAGGATGTTGTTATGTATCATTGAGTTTCCTGTGACTCAGAGTGACCTTATTTCCAACAGTCTCACTGATTCTGACACACCAACTCTATTTAACCCTAGTTACTGGATCAATCCTTCTCATCCGGGATCTTTTCTGAGCTGTCCCTCTACCCTTCCAGGCATGATGTCCTTCTCCAAGGATTGGTCCCCCCTGGCCACATGCCCAAAGTATGTGAGATGGAGCTTCAAAATCCTCATCTCCCAGGAGAACTTTGGTTTCACCCTCTCCAAGACAGACCTATTTGTTTTCTTGGCAGTCCATGGTGTGTTCAAGACTTCTCCAGCACCACAACTAAAAGCATCAGTTCTTCTGTCATCCTTAGTCCTTGTCAAGCTCTCTGATATATAGCTAGTAGTTGCAAAGACCATGGCCTGGATCAGGTGTGCCTTAGTCTCTAGACTGAATTGTTGTTTCTCAGTACTCTGTAAAGATCCCTGACAGCAGATTTACCTAATGCAATTCATCTTTTGATTTCTTGACTGCTGGTTCCAAAAGTGTTTATTGTGGAGCTGAACAAGCTGTAACTGTTAACAACCTCAGTCTGGTCTACATCTACCATGGTTCTGCCAGTTGGCCCATTGATGAGAATCTTTGTCTTTTTGAAGTTGAGCTTCAATCCATGTTGAAGACTACAGCCTTGACCTTCAGAAGCAAGCACTTAGGTCCTTCTCAGTTTTCAGCAAGCAAGGTTGTGTCATCTGCATAATGCAGGTCGTTGATGAGTCTTCCTCCAATCCTGATGCCACATTCCTCCTCTTAAATCCCAGCCTCCTTAATGACCTGTTCTGAATATAGATTGAAAAAGTATGGAGACAGGATGCATCCCCAGCTCACTCCCTTCCTGATTTTGAACCATGTATCTACATCTTGAAATTTTCTTTTTCACTATGAATGCAAAACAATTCTACCTCAGTTTTTCATTTTCAGCATAATAGATCATATGGTTGACTGATTCCAAATGGACCAGGCAAGTCCATCTCAAATCAGTAATACCCAGAACTTCAATATTCATGAATTCTCTTTCACTATTGACAATTTTTAGTTTTCCTACATTTATACTTTGTACATTCCACATTCCCATTATTAAAGGATATTTACAACTGTTTTTCCTCATTTTGAGTGACTTCCAATCTGAGCTGTACCTCTAATACTATATTCCTCTATTGTGCATAAGCTTTTCAGAAATGGATAGTCAATCCTGCTTTCTAATCTGTCTGATTCTGGGAGCTATGCTGAAACCTGTCCACTACGGGTGACATTTTTGGCATCTGAAACATCTGTGGCATTGCTTTCAGCATTCCAGCAACCCACAAGTTACCGTTGTACACCAAACTGGTATACATTAAAAAGAGCAAACAATAAGCTATCATATGTCCACCTAAGCTATACAGTAATTAGCAACTTACAAACATTTTCCAGTACAATGAACTGATACGTAGGTGTTGTATCTCTAACAGTAAATCTTACAGAGAATAAAGCATATGAGAATAAAAATGCAGAATAGCCTTCTCTGGCCCTAGCTGAGCCTCATGGTGGTGTGGCAGGATGGGGTACCAGAGGAGGGTATTATGGCATGGACGGTGGCTCAGGTGGATCTTTGGTGCTGGTGCTTGGCACAATAGCCCCTCCTAACAACATGTCAAAAATATGTGAGATGAAATGTCTTCTTCCTTGTCTCTGAGGAGTACTCTGACTGCATGTTCTTCAAGACATAACTGTTTATTCTTCTGGTAGCTCATGTTATCCAGTACTTTACTACAATACCACAACTCAACATTTATTATACTTCTCAATTTGGGCAACTGTTTACTGATGTTCTAAACTTTGGTAACTGTGGAGTTTAACTTTCAATATGACTTTTCCTAGAATACAAAATGTCATTACAAAGACAGAAGAAGAAGAAAAGACCAAGATGGATGTCAGAAGAGATTCTGAATATAGCATTAGGATGCTGAGAAGCCAAAGCCAAGGGAAGAAATCAAGAAGTCAAGGAGATTTTAAAGGGCAGCTCAGGATATTAAAGCAAAATATTACAATGGAATGTGCAAAGAGTTGTAGTCCAAAAATCAAAAGAGCTAAATTCCCTCACCATTTTTTAAGCTGAAAAAATGAAAAAGAACTTCAAGTCTCTGTTTGCAATACTTAAGGGTGTTATGGACAGAATAGTGAATGATCCAGAAAGCATCAAAAGAAGATTGAAGGAGTATGCAGAGTCACTGCACCAAAACTAATTGGCTGATAGAGAAAAATTTCAAGAAACAACATATGATCAAGATGCAATGGTGATGAAGGAGAAAGTTCTCAGAAGGAATTGGTAAAAAAAAAAGGCCCCAGGAATTGATGGAATATAAGCTGCCAATATTTCAACAAACAGATGCTTCCTTAAGTGTGAGACCATGTTGTGCCAAGAAATCTGGAGGACAACTACCTGGCCAACTGACTGGAAGAGATCCATATTTATTCCATTCCAAAAAAAAGGTGACTCAACAGAGTGTGAAGAGTATTGAGCAATATCACTAAAATCATATGCAAGCAAAATCCTGTGGAAGATTATCCCAAAATTACTGAAACAGTACATCAACATAAAACTACCAGAAATACAAATTGGGTTTAGAAGAGGTCATGATACTTGAGATATTATTGCCAATGTCAGGTAGATCTTGGCTGAAAGCAGAGTACGAGTGGAATGCCTGTGTTTCATTGACTATGCAAAGGCCTTTGACTGTGTAGTCACAACAAATTGTGGCTAACCTTGAGGAGAATAGGAATTCAAGAACATTTGGTTGTACTCATGAAAAATCTATATTTGAACCAGGAAGCAGTCCTTAGAGCAGGGCAAGGAAACACTGCATGGTTCAAAATCAAGAAAGGAGTGTGTCAGGACACATCTTGTCTCTGTACCTTTTCAATCTATTTGCAGAATAGATAATTCTGAAATCTGGGCTCCATGAGGAGGAATGTGGCATCAGGATTGAAAGAAGATTCATCAACAATGTGCATTATGCAAATTAAACAACCTTGCTTGCTAAAACTGAAGGGGATTTGAAGCTCTTGCTGAAGAATGTCAAAGACTTTAGTCTTCAATATAGATTGAAGCTCAACATCCAGAAGACAAAGTTTGTCACTACTGGGCCAACTGGTAGCACCAAACGACAGATGGAGAAGAGATTGAAGTTGTTGACAATTTCAGCTTGCTTGGCTCCACAATAAAAATCTCTTGACCTAGGAGTCAGGAAATAAAAAAAAAAAGAATTTCCCTGGGGAAATCTGCTGCCAGGGACCTCTCCAGAACACTGAGAAACACCGGATCCAGACCATGGTCTTCTCAATTACTTGGTATGCATCAGAGAGCTTGACAATGACTAAGAATGACAGAAGAAAAATTTATGCCTTTGAGTTGTAGTTCTGAAGTAAAATATTGAACATAACATGAACCACAAAGGAAAAAAACAGGTCTATCTTGGAGAGAATAAAACTAAGTTGCTCCTGGGAGGCTAGGATTTTGAAACTCCATCTCTCATACTTTGGGCACATGACCAAGAGGGACCAATCCTTGGAGAAGGACGTTATGCTTGGACGGATAGAGGGACAGCACAGGAAAGAAAGACCTTCGATGCAATGGATTTACACAATTATTGGAATTATGGGAGTAGGTGTGTTGGAGAGTCAGTGAGACTGGCTCAGGACCCAGAAGGCTTCAGAGTTTTTGTACATAGGGTTGACACAACTTGTGAGTGACTCAGTGACACACAAGAGCCATTATTTAACTTTGCTATGTAGATGAGCAGGAATATGCAAATGCTGCATGTTAGTCTATCCAAAAGGGAATTGGCCGGTCTCAATAGTCTACAAGAGGCTAGTTTCGTCAGTAAATTGAAGCCATCATGCAGAGGCAGACAGATCTTCAGGCATCTTTGAAGAGGAAACAAGACAATATAGGATGCCTTTCCTGCTCTAGCTACACATAAAGCAGCAACAGCTATGGCTGAACTGGAGACATAATATGAGGTGGGGCCTTGTGGGAGGAGAGATGATATTGGCACGACTGAGAACTCTGTTGGGAAACTGGGGGTGGGAGGCCAATATTAACGGGGCTGAGAATTTAGGAACACTGGCCTCAAGCCATGAGGCTCAAGACTGAAGTGCCTGTGTGCACATTTCGGGAGCTGTCTCGACTGTTTGTTATTAATCTGGATTCTAACCTTTTACTTCCCCAATATGTTTCTGTGTGGTCTGTGAGCTATCATAGAGTTTGAATTCATCAAAGCAGTAAGATTGGTACTGACATAAGTAGAATGAGAAATGGGAGATATGTCTGACCTCATGGAAACTGGCTTTATGTTATTGATGCTGTTGATGTTATTGATGAAGCTGACAGTTCACCTTTCTGAAGTTCCCCACAGGGAACTGGTATCATGACTTCTGTGATAATCAGTATCTTGCTCTTTATAGTTGTGCCATTTCTATGGATACTGCATAATCATGGAGTAATACTTGTTCACATTTAAATTATATCTGGATGAAATACAACTATATGCTTACTTCTATAACCAGCTTGATTTGCAATATCCTGTGGGGGATTTGTCTTCTGAGTTGTTTAATGCTTCTTCCGTGATAGGCTGTCACTGGCTAGTGTCAACATATAATACTTTGTTCCCACTGCCATATATCCACCCTCATATCTGTTTCCCAGACCTCCTTACTTTAGCTAATAAGGTTTTCTTGGACAAGCAAAAGGAAAAAAGAAAATTGTAGCACCTGCACAAAATTGAGAATAGTCCCTGGGTAAGACAGATGGTTAAATGCTCAACTATTTAGTAATTTGAACCAATTCAATTGGACACGTCTGATCATTCGCTTCTAAGAGATCACAACTGGTGACCCTGGAGGACATTATGCTGAGTGAGGTATCTCAGTCACAAAGGGACAAATGCTATATGGTGCCACTG
>NW_006400005.1:716935-726742 GCF_000299155.1 Elephantulus edwardii
CTAACTAGAGACACAAAAGACCTGTATAAGGGAGATCTGGTGGCCTAGTGGCAAGAAACTGTGCTGCAATCCCATAGGCATGCAGTTTGAAGCCACCAGCTGCTCTGTAGGAGAAGGATGGGCAATCTCCTCCCACGCCATTAACTGTCTCTGAAAACCCACTGGAGGATCAGATATGGATCAGTTCTGTCTCTATGGTACACAACAAAAGACCTGTACCAAAAACCCACAAAACATTTCTGAGGGACATAATGTTGTTATTGTTGTTGATTGACTTCATGTCAAGTACAACTCATAGCGACCCTAAGAACAAAAGGCCTGAAGCCCCTCTACAACTATCGCATTTATCAAAGTTCATTGAGTTTTTGGAGGTATGTTATTTAGGAAGTGGATGACACTCCTGCTTCCAAGAGAGACATAATAAAAGACATAAATAAATGGAAAAATGTTCCCTGCTAAAAAAAAGAAAAGCTCAAAATGTGAAAAGGACAATCTTACAAAAAAGCAATTTACATGTTCAATGCCATTCCAATATAGATACCAAATTCATTTTTCAAGAATTATATTTGGGGTTGGGGGGGTGTGGTTGGGGGATGTGCGGGGGGGGATTGTGTACCAATGAGGGAGTTTTTCTTTTGCTTTTCAAGGAGAGGAGCAAATGGGGGCAGGGGGGGAGGGGTTTGTGCGGGGAGAAGGGTGCAAAACAATGAATGAATGGAATCCCAAAATCTCGGTAGATGTTCATTGAAATGAAAAATAACCTAAATTTTAAAAAAAACACAAAACTATATGGAGCAGTTCTACTCACACATGGGTTGGAAGCAAATTAATGCCAACTTATTACAATAACAGGAAGCTCAGATGGCCTAATTGGTAGGGAGTTGCACAGTCAGCCTAGAAATATGTGGTTCAAATCCACCAGATATACCTTGAGAGAAAAGTGGACAATCTCCACTCATTATTTACTGCCTCTAAAAACCCACTGAGTGGGTGAGTGGGTGGGAGAGGGTCAGCTTATGAATTGGTTCTGACTCGATAACAATGAGTTGAGTTGAATTGCAAAACTATATAAAGTTGAATCACTCAAGAGGTTGTTAAAAGTGTAATAACATTAGCTGGGAAATTTGATTAAAGTTTTGAATACTTAAGGTTTAACAGTCTGATGTTTTTATCCTTAGAAAGTGTGTGAAAGGGAAAATGTTCCTGAAAGAAGAAGAAACGAATGAGAGAGACTTGAGAGTTTTTCTGTGTAGCTACCAGTCCCAGCCCCTTATTTTACGCACACTTTGCTAATACAGGAATGGGAAAGATAAGAGCTAGCAAGTGAGTCCTTAACAAATCTGTGAAGCTACAAAGCTTATGAGCTGAATTTGAGGCAAAGATTCTCAGTAAGATGTTGTTGTTATGTGGCATAAACTTGACTATGAATCATAGCAACAATTTTGTCAACAATTTACCCTATCCTGAGCCAACCTCACCGTCTTTTAGTAAGTAGTAACTGCCAAATGAAAGCAAGAAGAAATCAGCCCACTGTTTGAGACCTCACACTCTCTGCACCAGTTAGAATTTTAGCCTTCTGGACTTTTCTAGTAAGAA
This sequence comes from Elephantulus edwardii, assembly GCF_000299155.1. Taxonomy (NCBI): domain Eukaryota; kingdom Metazoa; phylum Chordata; class Mammalia; order Macroscelidea; family Macroscelididae; genus Elephantulus; species Elephantulus edwardii. Next base: position 718,532 of record NW_006400005.1, read on the forward strand.
AGGTTCTAGTGTGAGAACTATGCCATAAGGGACCCTCTTAAGGGCCTCATGAAAAGGCACAGTTGGAGCCAACAGCCTGCTGACAACTGAGATTTGAATTTCAAATGCAAGAACTTCTGAAAGAAAAACAGCCCCCATGCAACATAAATTGCTTCCAAACACTCAAAGACGCAGCAGAAAGGGCAACAGTAAACTGCACGAGGCAAAACAATTTTGATAAACTGTTAGAAAATCTGTTCTCTTCTACATCCTTCACCCCCTACCACCAACAAGTAAGCAAAAGGAGCAGTAAAATTAATTGAAACTGTGCAGGAAGTTCCAAGAAACTAGGAGGAGGGAGCTATATTTGAAAACTAGATGCCATGACAGACTAACAGTCTCTATTATGAAACTGTCTCAGAGAGAGAGCGAGAATTGTGATTGCTAGTGAAGTCAAGCAGGGAGTTGGTATATATTTAATTATAATGGATGGTGGGAGGGTAGATGCTTTTAAACTATTCTTAAAGACCCTAAAAGGTGCAATGCACAGTGATTAATTACCATGTGTTTTGTTACGTGTCTGGTAACGACGCAGTCTGCACTAGAATTCAGATATCTCAGCAGGGAGAAATGTCATTTTCTTTGTGCCTGACAAAGAACCTACTAGAGCATCTAATACTGAATGGCTAGGGGAAGAGACGTACCATATACGTGTCACAAGCCCAGAAACCACCAGAAGGCTAATTCTTTTCATAGAAAGAAAAATACAATTTTGTGAGGCACCTCTGAGGAACTGAGTCAGATGAGTTGGAAGAGGAGGCTTTGGAATAAATTGAAAATGCTCAGGCAGATCCTTGTTGTTCCGTGCCTGTTTTCTTTGCATTTAATGTGTCCTTACTGGTGACCCAGTCAAAGAGCAAATGTTGGATTCCTGCATTTCAGGCTGCAGACATATTATTCTACCAGTGGGAAATAAGGTTCCCACAGTCCTATTATGAGAAGCCAAATTGCTTCAGCCCCGGAAGCCAGAGGATTTCACTAGCTACCAGTGGGGAGCCCATACAAAGCTGTAATTTGCAATCTGAATCTAATTTCAAACTTTATCTCCATATAAAAGAAAGAAGAAAATTAATATATTGAAGGAACTCCTCCCTGTACTACTTGCTATTTTTCTCCCAAATTCTTTAGAATGCATGGGTAACTAATTTTGTGAAGAAAAACTAGTCAAAGTTTAATCCTTTTACACATCCTTTTCTTTTCCATATATTGACCATGGCAAATATTGGTGGAGATGCATTGTGTCCATTAAGAAACAATTTACCACTAAGGAATGAACACTTTTCAAATATTGCTGGGTTTAGAAAGGAATTTTACCTTTTTAAGGAGAGTGAAAAATTTATGTGAATTCAGCCTTAAAATAGGCTGGAAGGAAAGCACTCTACCAAAGTGAGATTGAATTTAGGGGCTGTCACTCTTGTAGATGGAAAGAATGACATGCATGAGAAAGGTCACACAGATCGAAGCTTTGGCTCTGCTCACATGCACCCACCCTTTTCTAAAGGTGAATTAATGAACACGCTATTGTCTCCAGCTTCTTGATCACAGTAAGCTCAGGCAGTAAGAGGAAAGAGAAAGAGATTTAACATCTGAGAAGGTTCTCCCCTCTGTAGCTGAGACATGATGTTGTTGTTGTTAGGTGCTATCGAGTGCCTGTGATTCATAGTAACCCTATGTACAACAGCCCTAAACCCTGCTCTATCCTGTGCTAATCTTACTGTCCCCAACACCTATCCCCATTACCCCAGTCACTGAATCAATCCATTTCATCGAGGGTCTTCCTCTTCTGCACTGTCCCTCCTTAGGATGTTAAACAAATAAATGCACCATCCTTCAATGGTGGAGCTTGGGGAGGAAGATATAGGTTTATTGTTAGATGCCTGAGAAGTTAATTCAGATTCATAACAACTTTATGAACAGTAGAACGCAAAATATTGCTCAATCCTGCCATCAAACCCACTGCCATAAAGTCAGATCATAGTGACTAGAGATTGTAATTCTTAACATCTCTCTCCCATGGAACCCCTGGTGGATTTGAATCACCAGAGATGCATAGCCTTTTGGATAGCAGTGTAACACACTTCAGTCAGTGCTACAGAGCGTCTTGCTCAGTTCTGAGTCATCCAAATAATCATTGCTATATTTGATCCCATTCTTGCAGCTACTGTGCCAATCTAGCTCCTTGAGAAGCATCACCTTCCCCCACCCCGCCCCCACAAATGGCCCAAGGATTATAACCCTCTACAGAGACTGCTCTCTCCTGATCACATGTTCAAATTATGTGAGAGGAAGTGTCGACATCCTCTCTTCAAGTAGTATGCTGGGTGTGCTTCTTGTAAGACATTTTTGTTATTCTAGTAGTCATGTTGTTGTTGTGTACCTTTGAGTTGGAACTGGCTCATAGCTGAACCTCCAGCAGCTTTCCAGAGGCAGTAAACATCTTTCTCCTACAGAGCTAGCTGGTGGATGTGAACTGTCTGCATTCAGGATTTCAGTGCAGCTTCTTACCACTAGGCCACCAGAGTTCCTTCAGTCACAGTATATTCAATATTCTTCACCAACATCAAATTGCAATGCATCAATTTTTCTTTGGTATTTGTTTTTCATTGCCCAGCTTTGGTATACATATGAATACAACATATTTGCATAGCCAAAAAGACATACGTAAACATCTTTCTTGAGGTCTCTACTTTTAGTCAAGACCCATCTGACAGATATAAGCAATGATATTATCTGTTTCATGTCTGAATCAAGTTTAATTTCTGACAGTTCCTTTTATATACTGTTATAATATTTCCTTAATTATCAACATAAAAATTTTTACTTGTGTATGATATTGATGACATTGTTGTAGCAATTTCTTCATTCTGTTGCTTTGGAATGGGCACAAATATGGATCTTTCAGTCAGCTGGCCCAGTAGTTGCTGTCCAGGTAACTTGTCAAAGATGATCCAGTGCTTTCAGCATTGTATCAGCTTTTTGATATATTTGAATCGGTATTCCATGAACTCCTGGAGCCTTCTTTTACCTCAATGCCATCAGCGCACCTTGAATTTCTTTCAATACCATCAGTTCTTGGTCATATGCTGAAATGGTTGGACACTTACAAATTCTTCTTTTTAGACTCAAAGAAATTCCTCTTTCTGATTTGAATAAGAACTAATGGAACAAATTAGTGTTTAATTCAACCTTTCATACCAATTTTGTTTTATAACATTAATTAGAAACCCCACCTTGTAGTAACCCACTTCTCTGACTTCTCTGTGGTCCCATTTTCACTCATCCTTCTTCTATCTTTACCTGCTTCAAGCTTCATTTGGGCAAATCCTTTGGATCTTGATTGATCACCCTAAGAAGTGAGCAACTCTTTGGTGTTTTTAGTCACTTTATAAGCTTGGCTATTATTTGATCAAAAGTGAGCTTTAGTAATTCTTTTTGGTAGAAAGACTCTGTGAAATGACATAGGGATAACCTACTCAAAGGAATGTGATAAACAATTTGACAACCTCTTAGCTCTATCTTCTATATTTCCTGTTAGATTTCTGGAGTTCTTGATACATGATGAGAATTGGCCAAGTCGTGTTTTCCCCCCCCCTTACAGCTCACTCCCAGCCTCTGCTGCAAATAAAAACTAAACAGCTGAGAAATGATCACACGTTAGACAGAAGGGAAGGAATTGGGTATGAATAATTTGCCAGCTGTTACTCAATTCTGGATAGCTAAAGCCTGAAGGACAAATACCATGGTAGAGGTTTTGCGGGGCCTAGGGCATATATAATTTTGGAAACTTAAAAAAAAATACAACACATTTATGAAATCAATATTATGTATGAAAGTGTATAATTATTCAGACTGACACATCAGAAGAAATAACAAATTTTAAAAAGCTGAGAAATATTTCAATATCTAGGATTTATCATTTCTCATCTTGATTACTGCATGAACTTTTTATTGATTCTTTTCCCCTTTTACCAAAAGTAGAGAGGTTGCCATGAGGACCAGCTATATAATTTCATCTATAGGACCCATTGCACAATGAACTATTACTGACCCTGCCCCTTTTTTAAAATTAGTTTGCACATAAGCATTCCTACACACTGTGGTTTTTGCGTGTACTTTGTGTTTCCTTTTTTAAATTTATTTATTCATTTCAATGAATGTTTACAGATACTTAGGATTTCCAGTCATTCATTGTTGCACTTTTCTCCCTTCCCACACCTCCCCCCGTCAAATCACTCTTCTCCTTGAAAAGTAAAAGAAAAATTTTTTCATTTTTATGCAATCCCTCCCCCTCAAGTTCACTCCACCATGCAACCTTCACTCTGAACTTCTGTAATGACAAGAATATCCATTCATATGTCCCTTTTAAACAGATCTCTGCCTCATCTGTTTCAATACAATATACATCATTCCTCCCCTCCTTTTCTATCTTCCCTCACCCCTGATGTCAGTCCCATTTTGCAACAGTACTTTGTATTTTTTTTTTACTGATTTTTTTTAATTGTTTTTTACAGAGGTTTTGGATTTCCATTCATTCATTGCCGCAATTTTCTCCCTTCCCACTCCTCCCCACCAGCTCGCTTCCCCCTCCAAAGAGATAAAAAAAAAGAAAAAAAATCCTTCATTAGTATACAATTCCCTTGTCCCTTCCCCCCACCCCCCTGCCCGAGTACACTTCTATACAATCATTCATATGAGTTTTATTTTATTCATGTATCTGGAGCTTTAAATGTTAATGCGTATTATATGAACAGAAAGTTTTAAAGAGCAGCTTGGGAAGACAAAGCAAGGCATTGCAATGAAATGTGCAAAGCACTGGAGTTAGAAAATCAAAAGGGCCAAACTCGCTCAACATTCCTTAAGCTGAAGGAACTGAAAACAAATTCAAGCCACAAGTGGCAATACTTAAGGATGCTTTGGGCAGAATATTAAATAATCCAAGAAGCATTAAAAGAAGATGGGAGGAGTATACAGAGTCACTGTTCCAGAAGGAATTGGCTGACACAGAAGAATTTAATGAAACAGTATATGAGCAAGAGCCTGTGGTGATGAAGGAAGATCAAGCTGCTCTGAAAGAATTGGCAAAAAACAAGGCTCAAGGAATTGACAGAATACAAATTGACTTTTTTTCTACAAACAGATGCTTCCCTGGATGTGCCCACTAAGTTGTGCCAAGAAATCTGGAGGACAATATTCGCACAATGGAATACTATGCTGCATTAAAAAACAAGGAACTCATGCAATATTATTCAAAATGGTTGACTCTGGAGAACATTATGCTGAGTGAAATATCCCAGTCACAAAAGGACAAATATTACATGATGCCACTGTTGTAGAATGGGACTGTCCTTGGGGTTGGGGAGAGACTGAGTAAGATGGGTTCAATAATGTATACTGCACTGAAACAGAGGAGGGAGAGAACCGTCTAAAAGAGAGATGTAACTGGGTATTTCTGTCATCACAGGAGACTAGAGCGAGGGCTGCATGGTGGAGGGGACCTGGGGGAGTGTTTGTAAAACAATGAAAGAATCTTTTCTTTTACTTTTCCATAATTTTTGGACTCATGTACTTATAACTTGTTAGTCAAATTTGTGTCTTCTAGGTTGCAACACCCCCATGATACATCTTGAAGGATATGTACATGTACAGCCAAGCACAATCAATAAGAGTGCATCTGAATTCCAAAATCAATCTCCATAATAGTCTATGTGTTTCCTACTGCCAAAGGGGCCCTTTAGAGTAGTGAGAGAAGATCTTCACCCTGAAACCCACAGCGTCCCTTTTCAGCAGGAAGTAGCTAAGAGAATACGCCGTCCCCTTTTCCTTATGACTCAGGGTGAAGTCTCTCTCAGGGAGGAGTGATAGGGAATGGCAAAGGATACACTGACAAAGAAGATTAATCAGAACTGGCTTTGACAAGCACTGTGGCATTTGGACAAGAACAAACTGGGAGGAGGGTAGAGAGAATAGTGCAACAATGAATGAGTGGAAGCCCAAAATCTCTGTAAATGTTTATGAAAATTAATAAAATATAATTATAGAAAAGAACAAAAAAAAAGAAATCTGGAGGACAGCCAGTTGGCCAACTGACTGGAAGAGATCTATATTTGTTCCCATTCCAAAGAAAGGTGACCTGACAGAGTGCAGAAATTATCAAACAATATCACTGATATTGCATGCAAACAAGATTCTGCTGAAAATTATCCAAAAATGACCAGAGCGACACATCAACAGAAAACTTCTGGTTTAGAAGAATCCATGGTCCTAGGGATAGTATAGCTAATGTTAGATGGATCTTGGCTGAAAGCAGAGAGTACCAGAGGAATGCCTATCTGTGCTTCATTGACTAGGGAAGAGCTTTTGACTGTGTGGATAGCAACAAACTGTGGCTGACTCTGAAAAGAATGGGAGTCCCAGAACATTTGATTGTGCTTATGTGAAAACTATACTTGAACCAGGAAACAGTTGTCAGAATAGAGGAAGGAGACAGTGCATGGTCCAATTAAAGAGGGTGTCCACCAGGGATGTATTCTGTCTCCATTCACTTTCAATCTATATATAGAACAGATCATCCAGGATGCTGGGTTGTATGAGGAGGAATGTGGGATCAGGACTGGAGGAAGATTCATCAGCAACCTGTGTTAAGCAGATAACACAAGCCTGATTGCTGAAACTAAGGAGAACTTGAAGCACTTGCTGCAGAAGGTCAAGGACTGAAGCCTTCAATACACAGTGAAGATCAACATCAAGAAAACAAAGATTATGAATGCTGAAGAGATTGAGATTGTCAACCGTTTTAGTTTGCTTGGCTCCAAAATCAACAATCTTGGTACCAGCAGCCAGGAAATCAAGAGATGAATTGCACTGGGACAGTCAGCTGTCAGGGACCTCCCCAGAGCACTGAAGAACAATGATGTTAGGCTGGAGACTAAAGTATACCTGATTCAGGCCATAGTCTTTGCAATTGTTTGCTATGCATTAGAGAGCTGGACAATGACTAGGAATGGTATTGATGTCTTTGAGCTGTGGTGCTGGAAAAGAGTATTGAATATGCCATGGATGCTAGGAGAACAAACAGGTTGATCCTGGAGAGGGTGAGGCTGGGATGCTCTTTGGAGGCAAAGATTCTGAAGCTTCATCTGACATACTTTGGACATGTTGCAAGGAGGACCTTGGAGAGTGACATCATGTTTGGGAGGGTGGAGGGACAGCACAAGAGAGGAAGATCCTTGATGAGATGGATTGATTCAGCAACTGGGGTAATGGGGATAGGTGTGTCAGAGACAACAAGGTTGACATAGGATAGAGCAAAGTTTAGGGCTCTTGTACATAGGCTCCCTATGAGTTGCAGGTGAATTGACGGCACATAACAACGACAACAACAACAATACTGTATAATCAATTACCATTGCTCTATGCTTATCATTCTGTCTTCTCAAATCCCCACTGAACATTTCCCAATCCTTTGTTAACTCCCTCATCCCACCAGCCTGTGCTATTCTAGTCATTTTGTCCTTTCTCCCTTTTCTACCCCTTCTATTCTCTTTTCTCTTTCTCTCTTTTATAAATTTTATTTTTAATTCATACACATTTTGTTTCACACTATCCTTCATTGACATTATGTGTCATACAATCATTCACATACTTTGTTTTAGACAATTAATCACCATTGAACTATGCCCACCATTTTGATGTCTTTTCAGATCCCTGCCAGATCTATCCCATTTCCTTTACCCTCTCCCTTTAACTGCCAAATTGTGTGATCCTATGATTCCCTCCTACCCACTCTTATCCCTCTGTTCCCACCCTTTGCCTCCTTAGTCCCCAATATATGTTCTACTATTTATCATTCTATTTTTATAATACTAATCTTATGCAGTATTTGTCCTTATGAGACTGTATTAGTTCACTCAGCATAACGTTCTCCAGTCTCTTCCAAGTTAAATAGTATTTTAGTGCTGTGTAGTATTCCATGTTATAAATGTCCACAATTTCTCAATCCATTCAGTTTTGGTTGGACATTTAGGCTGCTTCCATGTTCTTTCAATTGTGAGTAATGATGCTATATAAACACTGGTGTACAAATATCCGCTTGTGTCATAGGGTCGCTATGAGTCGCCTGCGACTCAATGGCACTTAACAACAATAACATCAACAGAGAGAGAGAGAGAGAGA
>NW_006400005.1:727582-729695 GCF_000299155.1 Elephantulus edwardii
GATATCTTATTTGGTTTATTGAAGAAACTGTTTCAGGAGAAGGCTCCTAATAGGAAGGAGCATTTAAAGGTGGTGGTGATGTCAGCAACTATGGAATTAGCCAAGCTGTCTGCTTTCTTTGGAGATTGCCCAATTTTTGACATCCCTGGAAGACTTTATCCTGTCAGAGAGAAAGTCTGCAATTTGATTGGTCCACGAGACAAAGAAAACACTGCATATATTCAAGCGATTGTGAAAGTGACCATGAATATCCATTTGAATGAAATGGCTGGAGATATCTTGGTTTTTCTGACTGGCCAGTTTGAAATCGAAAAAAGTTGTGAATTGCTCTTCCAGATGGCTGAGTCTGTAGATTATGATTATGATGTTCAAGATACCACTCTAGATGGCTTACTAATATTACCCTGTTATGGATCTATGACAACAGATCAACAGAGGAGAATCTTTTTGCCACCTCCACCTGGAATTAGAAAATATGTCATATCCACCAATATTTCTGCAACATCTTTGACAATAGATGGAATCAGATATGTGGTAGATGGTGGCTTTGTGAAACAATTAAATCACAACCCCAGATTAGGCTTGGACATCTTGGAGGTGGTTCCAATTTCAAAGAGTGAAGCATTACAGAGAAGTGGCCAAGCTGGTAGAACTTCCTCAGGAAAATGCTTTCGAATTTACAGTAAAAATTTTTGGAACCAGTGTATGCCTGACCATGTGATCCCTGAGATTAAGAGAACTAGTTTGACTTCTGTAGTTCTGACCTTAAAGTGCCTTGCCATACATGATGTTGTAAGGTTTCCCTATTTAGATCCACCTAATGAGAGACTTATTTTGGAAGCTCTTAAACAACTTTACCAATGTGATGCTATTGACAGGAATGGCCATGTGACCAGAATGGGTTTGTCTATGGTCGAATTTCCTCTCCCTCCCCATTTGACATATGCTGTAATAAAGGCTGCTTCTCTAGATTGTGAATATCTGCTACTTCCAATAGCAGCAATGTTGTCTGTAGAAAATGTCTTCATTAGACCTGTTGATCCAGAGTGCCAGAAAGAGGCAGAACAAAGACATCGAGAATTGGCAGCTAAAGCTGGAGGATTTAATGATTTTGCAACATTAGCTGCCATTTTTGAACAATGCAAATCAAGTGGAGCTCCAGCTTCCTGGTGCCAAAAACATTGGATTCATTGGAGGTGCTTATTTTCTGCATTTTGTATAGAAGCTCAACTTCGAGAACTAATCAGGAAGCTTAAGCAGCAAAGTGATTTCCCAAGAGAGACCTTTGAAGGTCCTAAGCATGAAGTACTACGAAGGTGTCTTTGTGCAGGCTGTTTCAAAAATGTAGCTCGAAGATCTGTTGGGAGAACATTTTGCACAATGGATGGACGTGGAAGCCCAGTTCACATTCATCCTTCCTCAGCACTTCATGAACAGGAAACCAAACTTGAATGGATTATTTTTCATGAGGTATTGGTTACTACCAAAGTCTATGCAAGAATTGTGTGTCCAATTCGTTATGAATGGGTGAAAGACTCGTTACCCAAGTTGCATGAATTTAATGCTCATGATCTGAGCAGTGTGGCCCGACGTGAAGCAAGAGAAGATGCAAGAAAGAGGTGGACAAATAAGGAAAATGTAAAGCAATTAAAAGATGAAATATCAAAAGAAGTCCTGAAGAAAATGCAAAGAAGAAATGATGATAAGTCTATATCAGATGCACGTGCTCGTTTCCTAGAGAGAAAGCAGCAGAGGACCCAGGAGCACAGTGACACATTGAAGGAAACAACCTAAGAAGTGGCCCCTCCAGTTCAGGAAGTTGGAAGGACAGCCAGGCACTGTGCCAATTACTTCAGACATCTACAAAGAGGAAGTGGTCAGTAGCTGTTACTAGCCTATGAGTGAAAAAATTCAGTGCTCATAAATCAAAGCTCATCAATACTGATAAATAGGAATTTCAAAGAAAAGATTGTCACCAGGGTCATACTAGACCAATGAAACTAATTTCGCTGGCCTTAACTGGTATTAAATACTGTCATGAAGATATTTTTAAAGGACATTGAATTGTATTTAATCTGAGTGTATTCCATTTGTGTTGAAGCATTAAAACTTA
>NW_006400005.1:730455-748531 GCF_000299155.1 Elephantulus edwardii
GTGCGTTGCTGTACAGAGGTAACTCGTGGTTGCTGTGATGCTGAAGCCTGTGACAGTGATGTGCCAATCGTGGTAATGGGCACCCATGGTGGACAGTGTTGGCTGGAGCTTCCCGACTAAATCAAGCCTGGAAGAAGGAGCGGCATCCACTTCCGAAATGGCTTGCCTCTGGAAACTCTATGTACGAATAGTGCTCAGGCTGCTCAGGTTCATGGGGTCGCTATGAGTCGTCTATGACTCGACAGCATTAAACAACAACAACAGGTTGAGCATTTTTGGTTACATTTACAAGCTTATTTATGTAGTAGGCCAGGACTTCTAATTCTGTTCCTATTTTGTCTCTCATGATCTTTATAATTTTAGCTTTTACACCTAGAACTCTGATCCACTTTGAATTGATATTTGTGTTTAATGTGAGGTGTGGGTCTTGTTTTATTTTTCTGAATGTAGGTTTTATGAATATCATTTGTTAAAGAGGCTATTGTTTCCTCATTTAATGGTTTTTATTTCCTTGTCAAATTTCAGCTGACCATTGGCCGATGGTTGAATTCTGGATTATCAATTCTATTCCATATATTGGTATGTCTGTTGTAATAATCACATGCTGTTTTGATGATTATGTTTGTTATTTCTCCCACTTAGTTGTGATGATTTTTTTCTTTTTAACATATGCTGTTGGATTCTATTGACCAGGATTTTGCTAAGAATTTTTGCATTTATATTCACAAGCAACATTGATCTGTAGCTTTATTTATTTATTTTTTGTGAATTCTTTGCTTGATTTTTTTATTAGGGCTATGCTTGCCTCATAGAATGACTCTGAGTGTGTTCATTCTTTTTCTGTTTTTTGAAATCATATAAATAGAATTGGTGATGGTTTGATTCTGCATGTCTGGTAGAATCCAGGTATGAAGCCATTTAGGTCAGAACTTTTTCTAGGGGAAAGTCTTTTATGTCCTACTCAATTTCTTCTTTTGTGATGACACATGTTCAGTGTTTCACTTCTACTTGTGTCATTTTGGGTGCAGTGTTGGTGTCTAGGAATTTGTCCATTTCCTCATGGTTTTAAAATTCATCAGTGTATTGATTTAATATTGGCTGTTTCTGTTGTGATGTCATCTATTTTAGTTGTTATTTGAGCTGTGTCTTTTCTTTGGCTAAGTTTAACAATGGTTTGTCTATTTTATTAACACTTTTAAAGAACCAGCTCCTGGTTTTGTTGATAGTTTCAGTTGTTTTTCTGTTTACTATTCCATTAATTTTGGCTCTTATCCTTTTAGTTTCCTTTCTTCTCAATTCTGTGGAATAAAGCTGTTGGGTTTTTGTTTTTTTTGTTGGTTTTTTTTCCTACTTGCTGGAGGTGTGAAGTAGTTTGTTTATTGCAATGTTTATTGCAATGCACAGGCTCCCGAGAATTGCCTTTGTTGTATTCTAGAGGTTTTCATGTGCTGTATTTTCATTTTCATTCATTTCTAGGAACTTTATTTTTTTTTAATCACCCATTCAATATTGAAGCAAGGTATTATTTAATTCCCATATGGGTTTTCTTTTTTCTTTATCTTCTTCTTGTTAATTTCAACCTTTATGATACCTTGGTCTGAGAAGATACTTTGTATTAGTTCAATGTTTTTTAATTTGTTAAGGCTGGATTTGTAACCTAATATGTGGTCAATTCTGGAGAATGTGCCACGTGCCTGCTTGAGAAGAAAGTAAAGTAAGCTTTTGTTGGGTGAAGTAGCAACAAAATATGTCTTTCAGTTCAAGTTGGATGACTGTATAATTTAGTTATTCTGTGTCTTTGTTGAGTTTCTTTTGTGTTGATATGTTTTTGATGAGAGTGGTGTATTGAAGTCTCCTACTATCATGATTGTGGTGTCTTATTTTTTCATGTCAGTTAACTATTGTTTTATGTATTGTGCTAATGAGAAACCTATACTTGGACCAAGTGGCAGTGGTCAGAACAGAGCAAGAGGCAACACTGCATGGTTCAGAATTGGGAAGGGTGTACGCCAGGGGTGCATCCTGTCTCCATACCTTTTCAACATGTATGTAGAGCAGATTATCCGAGAAGCTGGGCTCTATGAGGAGAACTGTGGCATCAGGATTGGTGGGAGATCTATTAACAATCTGCATTATGCAGATGACACAACCCTGCTTGCTGAAACTGAGGAGGACCTCATGCACTTGCTGCGAAGGGTCAAGGACTGCAGCCTTCAGTATGGACTGAGGCTCAATGTCAAGAAGACAAAGATTCTCACCACTGGACCAATTGGCAGCATCAGGATGGATGACGAAGAGATTGAGAGTGTTCACAGCTTCAGTTTGCTCGGCTCCACTGTCAACACTCTTGGCACCAGCAGTCAGGAAATCAAAAAGCGTATTGCGATGGGAAAGTCTGCTGTTAGGGACCTCTCTAAAGTACTCAAGAGCAACGGTGTCTCTCTGGAGACTAAGGTGCACCTGATACAGGTCATGGTCTTTGCAATCACTTGTTATGCATCAGAGAGTTGGACAATGACTAGGGAGGACAGAAGGAGAATTGACACCTTTGAGCTGTGGTGCTGGAGAAGAGTATCGAATGTACCATGGACTGCCAGAAAAACAAACAGATTCATCCTAGAGAGGATTAAACCAAGCAACTCCTTGGAGGCAAGGATTCTGGGGCTTCGTCTGACCTACTCTGGACATGTTGTAAGGAGGGACAGGTCCTTGGAGAGGGACATCATGCTTGAGAGGGTGGAGGGACTGCGCAGGAGGGGAAGACCCTCTGTGAGATGGATTGATTCAGTGACTGGGGTAATCGGGATGGGTGTGTCGGAGGCAGTGTGATTGGCACAGGATAGAGCAGGGTTTAGGGCTGTTTTGCATAGGGTCGCTATGAGTCACAAACGACTCTATGACTCTACGGCCCATAACAACAACAACAACATCAGTATGTGTGTAGATGTTAACTAAGGATACATCTTCTTGATCTTTTATGCTTTTAATCACAAGGTAGTGTCCTTCCTTATCTTTTACAGTTTTCAAACTGAAGTCTGTATTTTATCTGATTAGCATTGCCACTCTAGCTTTCTTATGGATACCTTTTGCTTGGTGTATTTTTTTTCCCTCCTTTGATTTTTAGTTTATCTCTCTTCTCATTTCTTTTTTTAATTTTTCTCTCTTCTCATTTCTTAAATGTGTTTCTTATAGGCAACATACTGAGGGCTTTATTTTTCTTTTAATCATAAGCAGTATTTATGGACACTTTCTAATTATGAAGCACTATGTTAAAAGTTTAAATATACAAACCTTAAATCAGATTACACCTTTCTCCAGTTTATAGCTGTTCTTTTTTTAGGGGGAGGGGAAGGGACTTTATTTTTTAATCCATTCTGCAACTCTTTCTCTTGTAAGCCATTGATGCTAAGTGTGATTACTGACGTTGTTGTTGTTTTTGCTATGTGCTGTCAAGTTGCTTGCAAGTCATAGCTACTCTATGTGCAACAGCTCTGAACCCTGCTCTATCCTGAGCTAATTTTATTGTCTCTGTCAAACCTATCTCTCATTATGCCAGTCACTGAGTCAATCCATCTCATTGAGAGTCTTCCTCTCTTGCACTGTCCCTCCACCCTCCCAAGCATGATGTCCCTCTCCAAGTACTGACATGTTCCTTACAACATGCCCAAAGTATGTCAGACAAGCTTCAAAATCCTATGCACACCCATGTTTATCACAGCTTTGTTCACAATAGCAAGGAGTTGGAAACAACCTAAGTGCCCATCAACAAACGAATGGATAGAGAAGCTGTGGTATATTCACACAATGGAATACTTTGCTGCCTTGAAAAACAAGGGACTCATGCAATATTATTCAAAATGGGTGACCCTGGAGGACATTATGCTGAGTGAAGTATCTCTGTCACAAAAGAACTGCATAGTGCCACTGTTGTAAACAGGACTGACATCAGGGTTGGGGGGAGACCGAGAAAGATGGGTTAAGTAAACTGCATTAAAACAGATGAGGGAGAAAACTGTTTAAAAGGGATATGTGATTAGGTATTTTTGTCATGATGGGAGTCCAGAGTGAAGGCTGCATAGTGGAGTGGATCTGGGGGGAGGGATTGTAAAACAATGAAAGCATTTTTCTTTTACTGGGAAGTGTACTTGGGGGGGGGGATGAGGGTTGGGAGGGGAGAAGCAACAATAAATGAATGAAAATCCAAAGTCTCTGTACATTTTCATTGAAGGTAATAATAAATCTAAAAATATCCTTTCCTCCTAGGAGCAGCCTGGTTTTACCCTCTCTAGCATGAACCACAGCTTAAAGGCATTCATTTCCCTTCTGTCATCCATAGTCTTTGTCCATCTTTCTGATACATAGCATGTAATTATGAAGACCATGGCCTGGTTCAGGCACACTTTAGTCTTCAGACTGATATTGTTGCTCTTCAGTACTCTGGAGAGACCCCAAGGCTTTCCCAATGCAATTAATCTTTTAATTTCCTAGCTGCTGGTACCAAGAGTGTTAATTGTGGAGCCTAGCAAACTAAAGCTGTTAACAATCTTAATCTCTTTACCATCCATCATGATGCTGCCTATTGGCCCAGGGGTGAGAATCTTCATTTTCTTGATGTTGAGCTTCAATCTGTATTTAGGACTGCAGTCCTTGACCTTCTGCAGCAGCAAATGTCTCTGGCCCTCCTCAGTTTCAGCAAGCACGTTTGGGCCATCTCCATAACACAAGTTGTTGATGATTCTTCTTCCAATCCTAATGCTTCATTCCTCCTGATAGAGGCCAGATCTGTAGATCTATTCTACATATAAATTGAAAAGGTATGGAGATGTGATGTACCCCTGGTGCACATCCTTCCTGATTTTGAACTATGCACTCTTTACTTGCTCTGTTCTGATGACTATCTCCTGCTCCAGATATAAATTTCACATAAGCATAATCAAGTATTCTGTGATTCCCATTCTTCTCAGAGTCAGCCACAATTTGCTGTGATCCATGTAGTCAAATGTCTTTACATAGTCAATGAAACACAGACAGACATTCCTCTGGTACTCTCTGCTTTCAGTCAAGATCCATTTAACATTAACTATAATATCCCTAGTACCACAGCCTTTTCTTAATCCAGCCTGCACATCTGGCAGTTCTCTGTTGATGTGGTACTCTAGTAGTTTTTTTTTTTATAATTTTCAGCAGAATCTCGCTTGCATGTGATACTAATAATATTGTTTGATAATTTCTGGACTCTGTCTTATTACCTTCTTGGAATGGGAACAAATACGAATCTCTTCCATTGAATACTCAATCCAGTCTACTTTTTTTTAGAAGAAAACTTGTTATGCTTTTTTATCATATTCATTTCTGTCTGTTCCTTCCTTGACATTATGTGAAGTAGATGGAGGCTGATAATCCCTTGGTCCTCTGAGGGGGGCTGGGATTCCCAGAAATCTTGAACAAGACTCTTCCTGCCCAAAGGTGGTTGTTGCTGTGAGAATCTGATCTTTATAATGGTCTCTGCTACCAGTCTAACAAAGCCTGGGTGGTGGTCAGGTTGTGTTTTCTCCAAAGCTTGGGTGGGAGGGTTAATGTTCACAGTGACAAGTGGAGTTTTTGTGAAGAGCTGGGAACTTCTTGGGAGTGCTGGGCTGGGAAAAAGCATCCAAGACCCTTCCCTCCTTGGGTTTCCTGGTAGGTTGCAGTGTTCTTATGTCTTTCTCAGAGGCTAGGTGGGAGGGACAACTTCTGCCTTAGATAATGGAATTTTGGTAGACAGTTGGCTGGGAACAGCACTCAGGACCCTTTCCTCTCCCACTTTCCTTGTCTCCTGGTAGGTCTCTGTATCCTGTATCTTCTCCTGAGGCTGCATCTATTACTGGCTGTTGTTAAAAGAAGTAAGAATTTTAAGATGGCAACAGTTTTAAATCAAGCATAACTTCTTTTAAGTGAATTTCCTTACTGAACTATATAGACTATACACCCATGGAGCCAGCTCTATCAGCACCACAAAATAGAGAATAAATGACATAAGTAACACAAAACATTTCTTAGGAAGCTCTGATGGCCTAGAGGTGAGAAGCTGGGCTGCCAGCCTGAAGGCAGTTTGGATCCACCAACTGTACCACCAGAGAAGGATGGGCAATCTCCTCCTGAGTGATTTTCCATCTCTGAAAACTCATTGGAGGGTCAGTGACAGGTCAGCTAGGGCCATTTCTGACTCAATAATACATAACATCATCAACAACAACCATTTATTGAGTGGCTGACAATCTCTATGTAATAGATGGCATTTCATAAATTTGTCTGCAGACTCTGATTGCCACTTCACTTGGTGACCATATCATATGTAGTGTCTTTTCCAACAGAAATATGAGGAAGATGATTTGACTTTTCTTTTGACATGTTTCATATTTTGTTTGATTCTTTCAGCATCACAACTCATTATTGTTTATACAATATATTATGTTGTTGTTGTTGTATACCATAGAGTTGAAACTGACCCACAGCTGACCCTCTGGTGGGTTTTCAGAGGCAGTTAATCACATGGGAGGAGATTGCCTATCCTTCTCCCTCAGAGCAGCTGGTGGCCTCAAACAACATGGCTTCGGATTTGCAGCACAGCTTCTTGCCAGTAGGCCACCAGAGCTCCCAGAACTCCTAAAGTAACTTATGTAATGTACGTTTTAGGATTGCTCTCAAATTTGGAAAAAATACAGTCATTTCTTTTAGAATCTACAAAGCCATGATTTCCACATTTCATTGTTGTGCCACTTGCATGCCTCTGTTGCCAGTCTCTCTGCTTCATGTCATGATGAGGTTGGCACAAGAATGAGTGAGAGGGATATTCCTAGAAATAATTCCTTCACCAGATCATTTTGCAATAATATGGACATGAGATCTCAAAAATCATTGATTAATAAATTTGAGTTCCTATTGACTGGATTGAAAACATGGACATGGCTCCTTCAAAAACAACAGACTTGAGGTGAAGTATAATGGGCCTGATTCAGGGTCAGGGAGATGAGTTCATGAGTTGAAGTGAAGGAGATAATTATCATAGCTAATACTTAATAAAACATTTCACTTTTACAAATCTGGACCAATTGGCAGCATCAGGATGGATGGTGAAGAGATTGAGATTGTTAACTTTAGTCTGCTTGGCTCCACGGTCAACACTCTTGGCACCAGTAGCCAGGAAATGAAAAGACATATTGTGGTGGGAAAGTCTGCTGCTAGGGACCTCTCCAAAGTACTGAAGAGCAATGGAGTCACTCTGGAGACTAAGGTGCATCTGAGACAGTCTATGGTCTTTGTAATCACTTGTTGTGCATTGGAGAGTTGGACAATGACTAGTAACGATAGAAGGAGAATTGATGCCTTTGAGCTGTGGTGCTGGAGAAGAGTATTGAATGTACCATGGACTGCCAAGAAAACAGATTCATCCTGGAGAGGGTTAAACCAGGCTGCTCCTTGGAGGCAAGAATTCTGGGGCTTCATCTGACATACTTTGGACATGTTGTAAGGAGGGACAGGTCCTTGGAAAGGGACTCATGCTTGGGAGGGTGGAGGGACTGTGCAAGAGGGGAAGGCCCTCTATGAGGTGAATTGATTCAGTGACTGGGGTAATCGGGATGGGTGTGTCGGAGGCAGTGCAATTGGCACAGGATAGAGCAGGGTTTAGGGCTGTTGTACATAGGGTCACTATGAGTCGCAAATGACTCAACATCACATAACAACATGTGTCTTGTTGCTGTTATGTGTTGTTGTGTCACCTGCAACCCATATCAACCCTATGACTAGCAGCTCTGAACCCTGCTCTTTCCTGAGCCAGTCTCACTAATTCCAACACACCAATCTCCATTTTGGGAAGCAGGAGTGGCATCAACTTCCTAAACAACATGCCTCCAGAAACTCTATGAACTTTGATAATTGTTGGTATTTGTTTTTATTTTATATTTTAATTTATTTATTTTTCATTTCAATGAACATCTACAGAATTTGGAATTCCATTCATTTGTAGAGCAGCTTCAGGCCTTTTGTTCATAGGGTCTCTATGAATCATGCTTGAATTGAATGCAATCAACAACAACAAGAGCAAGAATAACAACAACACCCCCTTACCCCAAATACTGTTTTAATCCGTTTGATATGGGGTCTTCCTCTCCTGTGCTATCCCTCCACCCTTCCAAGCATGATGTCCTTCTCTAAGGACCAGTCTCTCTGGGCCATGTGCCCCAAGTATGTGAGACAAAGCTTCAAACTCCTAGCTTCCAAGGAGAAACTTGGTTTCATCCTCTCCAAGATAGACCTATTTCTTGACGATCCATGCTAAGTTCAAGACTCTTCTCCAGCACCACAGCTCAAAGGCATAGATTCTTCTGTCATCCTTAGTCATTGTCCAGCTCTCTGAAGCATAATAAGTAATTGAGAAGACCATAGTCTGGATTAGGTGCACCTTTGACTCTAGATTGACATTATTGCTTTTCAGCACTCTGGAGAGGTCCCTGACAGCAGATTTTCCCAGTGCAATTCATCTTTTTATTTCTTGACTGCTGTGTAAAGAGTGTTGATTGTGGAGCTGAGCAAGCGGTAATTGTTAACCTCAATCTCTTCTCCATATATCATGGTGCTTCCAATTGGCCCAGTGGTGAGAATCTGTCTTCTTGATGTTGAACTTCAATCCATATTGAGACTACAGTCCTAGAGAGTGGAAAATGGGACATGGTGGCACAAGGCTGTAAGTGTTTCTCTGAAAGGGCCAGAGGAAGGGAAAATAGCACAATCCCTCACCAACACAAAGCAGAAAGAAGCAGATAAAGAGCCCATAGTCCAGCTCCATTGTGCCTCTAGAGCCATACTAGTAGCAAGTGGTTCATTTTTTTTGTTGTTGACTCACAGACTTTACTTATAGTAGTACTGAGAATTGAATTTATTTGGGAAATAAGATGGAGAGTGAAGGAGGCTAAGAACATCACCCAATGCGAATCCAGGTTTTAGTCCAGCAGTCAAATCCAAATCATCCAGCAAGGTTTGCCTCAAAGCCATTATAAGTCAGCATCTCCTTCAAGCTTCTGGAATGAATAGCAAAATGCTATTACTGTGGCCTTTATCTCAGGGCTCCTCTGGTTAGACTTTGCCACAGTTTCTCTACAGCAATGCCACAGTCTCTTCACCAACATCATCAGGGTCTTGCCACCAGTGTCTCGCTTTCACTAGCATCTTGCTCCAGTCTCCCTCAAGTGTTGCCACTCAGAGTGAGAAACACTCTCGGTCTTAACTTAGTCCCACAGCTGCTGATGATTTGCAAGACCATCCGTCTGCACTTAAGGTAGCTGGAGACCAAGTAATAGCTAAAAAAAAGCCATCTTTTAAGCTAACACCACAATATGTCACATGGAAGGGCTTATACAAGATTAATCTTCATGAGTTTTGTTATAAATCTGCTTTTGATAGTAAAACTTTAGTTCACATCTGACAATCCACTCAGTTGGAACAAAATATTATAATGACCACAAAGTAGAGCTTTGGAGCTGGATATGATGAAAACTAAGTAACTGATGGCCATTGCCTCTTTTAGAGGTCAGGCAACTTCTAAATTCTTCACAGTAAGAACTGATGGTTACTCCTCTATGTTTTTAAGTGTACATTTTCACTTAGGTGCTAAAGCAGAGTAACATGGTTACTGTAGGTTAAGGTTAACTGAAAGAGGCTACTTTAAAATTAATAGCCACTTGGGAACAGATGATTTGGTACTTAGTCCTAGAAAAGAGTTTGTGCATTTATGGCAGTATTTTTCAGAAAATAAAACATTCTTCTCTGAGAACAAACATTTTACTCACATTTCCTTAGGACTAGAATTATAATATTCAAGAATTGCACCTTAGAAAAGACTAATTTTCATGTTTATTTTGTGCCATTTAGAGACTAGGCACTTAGCATTCATTTCACATAATTTTAGAGTGGATTCCATTTTTACATATTGATTTAGCATGAAAAATTCTAGAGTCCAAAAAAGCAATAGGCTATTAAAACAACGGAAGGGCCTGGAATATATAGTCCTATTGGGTGTGTTTTTGGAGTTAACTTTCAGTTCCTAGTGATAGTGAGAACAGAGACAGGAAAAACCAAAAACTGGATAATCTATGCACCTTATCAGGACTTTGCAATCCTGACCGGTAACCTCTAAACACTTTGAATTACTCAGAATGAGAGTAGTATCTTTGTTATTCATGATGGCCCTCAAAGCCTGCACTTAAAGAGGCAACTTATGACCCATCTTAGACAGTTTATGCTAACAGAATGACACAGCATTTGGGCTGGTCACACCAGAAAGGCAAATCATGTGATTAGACTACTGTGACATTGAGCCATCAGCTATCAACCCAATTTGTAGGAAAAGAGAGTAGGGTTGGATATTAAAATGTTGGCGGTTCAATCAATTACACCACTGTAATGAAATCCCAGTAAACATTCTGGACACTGAAGCTTAGTTGGACTTTCCTACCAGCAGTGTTTTGTTAAATGGTATCCAGTTGGCTGCAACATATGGTGACCCTATGCACAACAGTACGAGTCTCTGCCCAATTTTGATCATAATCTTTGCTATGCTTAAACCTATTGTTACAGTCACTTTGTCAATCCCTCTCATTGAGAGTCTTCTTTTTCTTCACTGAGTGTCCATGTTTTCAAGAATAGTGTCCTTTTGTAGAGATTGGCTCTTCTAGATTACATACCCAAAGAACGTATGTAAAACAAAGTTGCACCATTACTTGTTTCTAAGAAGCACTCCGGCTATACTTCTTTCTAATACAGATTTATTTGTTCTTTTAGCAGTTCATGGCATATTTTCAGTATTCTTCTCCAACATCACATCAGCTTTCATTCTTCTTTGCTCTTTCTTATTCATTGTCTGATTTTCATATGCATATGTAGCAAAAAAGTACTATAGTTTGTATCAGATACACCTTAGCCTTTAAACTGATATCCTTGATCTTTAACATTTTAAAGAAGTCCTTAACAACCAATTAGTCCAATGCAATATTTGATTTATTGAATGGTGCTACCACGTTTGCTTATTGTGGATTCAAGTAAAATTAAATTCTTGACTACTTCAATCTTTTTTTTATGATAATGTTTCCTATTGATCCAATTGTTGGAATTTTTGTTTTATGTTGATGTGTAATCTATATTTAAGGCTATCTTTGATTTTTTTTCTCTAAGTGACAAATTCTTTTCACTTTCAGGAAGCAAGTTGTGTTTTGTGCATATTTCAGGTTATTGATAATTCTTCCTTGAATCCTAATGATGCACTCTTCTTTATATAGTTTAGTTTCTCAGATCATTTGTTCACATACAAATTGAATAGTTATGGTGAAAGGGTGCAACCCTTAGAATACTATCACAGATTGACATGGAAGTTAAAACACCACTGAAGACCACTGAAGCTTTGTATTTAGATCCTTCTGCATTCTATGAGTTGTTTTAGCAAATTATTGAATCTTAGGTAATCTATATGGCTCCTAAATTTGTAATTAGCTGGCTTTAAATGACGGTGGCTCTAAAGATGCTAAACTTATGGCTGATATGTGAAGTGAAGTAAGAGTCAGTTTTCTCAGATTTTGCAATTTGGAAAATTCATCGAAGATTGTGTCAGAAGTTAGGTAGAGTTGACAGTCAAGAAGACTGTGTCCTTAATCCAACAGTTCAGCAAATTCAAAGATGTTTCCCCTGTATTGTTTCTTACAACTCTTCCTCACTTACCCTTTCATTTAGTGGAGGAGTCTTAAAAGGATAATGTACGCACAACAAAGAGTCTTCATGTGGATAATTGAAACCAAATTTTCTATTTTCCCCAAAGCACCAACAAATGTTTTGATGGGAGATTTAATGAGAAAGGACATGTAGCTAGGTTAATGACTAAGGAAATGAGCAGAGGGACTGGTCGAGTAATAAACACAGATGCTCTTAAATAGAATGAGCTGATACACAGGCTGTCCTCACTCATGGAACATGTAAAGCTTTTTGGGAAAAAGGCAACTCTTTGGTTCATAAAGCAGACTTCACCTAAGTTTCTTAGCACCATTCCTGGAATATTGAAATTTTATAAAAATTATTAGCGGACTGACAATTTCTGCTTTTATTAAAAATATGGAGATGCTTCAGAATACCTCACCTAATATGCTTTTCCTAGGCCTCCTATTATCTTTTCCTTTGCACTGATATTTTATGTCATTTCTTGTGGAAAGCTAATTTTAAGGCATTTTTCTCTACATTACCTTTTCTCAGAAGGAGATCAGATCATTTGGAGACATAAAAGGAAATGAGGGAAATGCATGAAGCAAAATGAAGGGTAGGATATTGGAGGAAAGTGGCATTGTGATAAATTTAAAAAAAATTCATTCTCTCTAAATTATTTTCTGTTAAATGACTAGCAAAAGAGGTATGATAAGACAAAGACAATTTATGTTTTTCTTCTTAAACACTCAAGTCTGATTTTGGTTTATATCAACTGCACATTTGTAATAAAGTTTACATCTAACACACATGTCGAGGTCACATTATCACCTTCACCTTGCCATATACATATGCCACTCCCATACATATTCAGATTACATTTCAAGAAATGAGATGAATGAGCCCACTTGTTCTGAAACCTTATTTAAAACCTATTGATATGTCTTTAAACTGAAAATGAACGCTCTTAGTTTAATTACATTAGCTTTGAGTGAACAAAAGCAAATGTACTGCACAATATATATATGAGAAATGAGATAAGAAGTTTCAAATATAGAAGAGAATATTAAGGTGTTGTTTTCTTTAATTGAATAAGAAAGACTTCCTTGTTTGGAAAAAAAAACCAGCCCTAAACTTTGCTTTATAAATTAAAACATGGAGCAATTAATTAAATAAAAACAAAGTCATTAAAGTTTGCAAATTTAATGATTAAATATCTTAAACTATTTTCAAAATTAAGAACATCAAAGGAATGCATAATTTCCTAGTATTTTTAAGCAAAGAAAGTTAGTTTATCAATATTAATTAACTCTCTTAATGTCATTAGAAGTAAATTAAGAATATCATTAAATTGACTTTGCAAATGACTTGAGACAGTAAAAAATAAATTTCCTAGGGTTAAGTTGGTGTAAATTGGAACCTGTGGGTTTTAACTTATATTTGTATAGTTATAATGATTGCTAAAGTGTATCTTCACCTAAGTATACCACATAATGACATTAATTACATACAAAAAGAAAATATACCACAAAACCTCTCTTGTTTGAGAATCATGCCATTTCCAAATTGTTATAAAATACTAAGTAGAACAAAAATGAAGATATTTCTCTTGCAAAGAAATACAAATTTAATATTCTAAAAGTTATCTGGGTACACAAAATAAAAACAACTTACTTCTGTGGTGAAAGAAACAAATCCCAACAATACCAAAAAAAGGAGTACTGGCTGACCATTACTCATATTCTTTTGATTTCCAAGTTGCAGAAAGTCATTAGCTCAATCTTTTCACCCTGGCTTTCAATTTCTTTATGCTCCTGACTGCTTGGAAATTTTTCTTTTTATCTTTCCACCTGTGTTATGCTTTGTGATGTATTATATTGTTCTGAGAATTTTGGAGTCTGTATCAGCATTCTCTGACACGTTGCTAGAAATTCCCTACTTTTTAATGATTTCTTACTTTCTGACCTTGGAAGATAGACCCTTCCCTGGTCTCCACTGGGTCCCCAAGGCCAGGAACAGAGTTCCGTGAGCAACCAGGAAGACAGCAGTGTCCCTGCTGAGGGCCCTGAGGCCTGGAGCAGAAGTCTGCAGGAAGCTAGAAAGGCAGTCACATCCCTGCCCAGTGCCTTCTGATTCTCAGGCATAGTGGTGCCAAGCATCAGTACTACAGACGCAGTTGAGCCACTGTCTGTGCCAAAAACCTTCATCCAGGACTCTATCCTGCTGTGCCATCATGGACCTCAGCGGGGGCCAGAAAATGAATGAAGTTTTGCACAATAGTATTTGTATGCTTGATTGTCTTTATGATTTTCTGTTGAAGTACAACACCTATCTGCCAGTGTGTTATAGTGGAGAATTATTTGCATGTCACCGACCACCCGACTACGGTCGTGACAAGAAACTCAAGGGGTTTCTTGGTGAAGAGCAGGTGAGGGACGAAGTCGGCGAAAATGAGAGTCTGCACACCAGGATGATGTAGAGAGCTCTGATTTATTATGCTAAAAGCTTGCTTTTTAGACATTTAAACTTGTTTAAACTTGACTTATAGCCAACATTTTGTGATTACAAAGCTCACATAAGATTTTAACAAAAAGAAAATATTTTCTATTACTAAATAATAGCATTGGCTATTAAACATTCTTTGAACAAGAAACACAATGACCTTATGTTGGTCATCTGCTCGACAATGGTTAATGGTTTACATTTCACTTCCTTTCCTCTCCTACTTTGTGTCACTGTATTTTAGCCACCTTTGTTTTTGCCTTTGTACTCATATTTGTACTGTACCTAACGAATCTTAACATCTATTTTCTTACACTCTGGACTATTCCTATGTTTAACAATAGCTTTTGCAACTTGTTTCATAAGATTTTAATCTGTTTTTTGTTTGGCAATGTGCACTAAGGTGGACGACTTCCTTTAACTTGTTTTTACCAAGTTAATTTGTAATATTCAATTCTTTTTCCTTGGAATACAAAACGTCTGTATAAGGAAGAGGTACTGGTGTTGGAGTTGACAGGACATATGGTCCTTTATAAGTACTTTCTTCTCACCACCTATTATTTATCTGGTAATATTTCCTATTTCTTAAAGAGACCTTTACTTTTAGAGAAGTTTGTCTTTTGAGTCTTTTCTTAAACCTCTCTGTTTTATTCTCATTAACTATGACTTTCTGCTGTTAAAACTAGTCTAAACTTTCTCTTAATATACAATTACATTGCTGAATATGAGTTGCAAGTATCACAAAAGAGGAATTAGATACATACTCAAAGATCATATTCAAAATTATACTTTTAAGAGCAATCTCAATTTCTTTTATATTTTCAGCTTGTTTGTTATCATTTCCAGGAACATCAAATGGTTCCTGATTAAAGACTTTAATTAAATCTTTATCCCAGTTCTGGTGAAGTTCCCCTGATTATTCCCCAGAAACTCCCATTCTTATCCTAGAAGCAACTTAATTTCCAGAGGTTTCCCAGGATTACGAAGACCCATCTGTAACAAATATCCAGGCATCAGCCCACTCACAAGCACAGGGCTTGCAAGGTTCCCTCTTATGCTATCCTTGAGGTCAGAGACCCCGTACAGGCACGGACGACCCATTTTGTCACACAGGCATCGTGGCCAGAGAGGACAGCGAGGCGGGTGTGGCATTTGCATATTGCCATTTACTTTGTATCTTAGGTGTGTATAGGCTTACTTGCTTATCATTTATATATAAGTTTAGAAGTTGCCTGTCAGTCTACTGTACTGGTGTAACTTGTAGGTTGCTGTGATGTTGGAAGTTATGTTGCCAATGTTATATATGGTAGGAGGATGTCCCAGGGTGGACAGGTTGAAGCAGAGCTCCAGATTAAGACAGACTAGGAGGAAGGATTGGCCATCCACTTCTGAAAAAATGAGCCTTCAAAAGCTCTATGAAAACAATACCTGAGCTCTGGTGGCCCAGTGATAAGGAGCTGTGCTACCAATCCAAAGGCAGGCAATTGAAATTTACCAACTTCTCTGTGGAAGGAAGATGGACAATCCCCTTCTATATGTTTTATGGCTTCTGAAACCTGCTAAATGGTCAGTTATGAGTTGGTTCTGAGTTAATAGCATATAACAACAACAACCAGAATTTGAGTCTAGACCCCTAAAACCTATCACTGGGAGTGTAAGAAGCATGAAGTTTGGCCAAAACTCTGAAACAAAAGAAAGGAGAAGTATTGGACTAAGAGAGTGAAGCAACTAGTAAGGTGTTGATTTTCTCTCAGTTGCTAAACCTTTCAGGCAAACCCAAAACGTTTCTAAATGTTCATTTAGTTATGTACTAACTATCTGTATTGTTTAATAATTGTGGTATTAAGGATTTATTGTTCAAAATGGCTTTCCTAGCCATTGACTTTGACTTTGCCATGTGGATGAGTGGTCATATGTGAATAGGATGAATTAACCTATCCACAAGGGAATTGATAGTCTTGTCACTAAATTGAGCATATTCAGTGGCAGATTTTATAATCTTATCACTAAGAAAGGAGAAGCAGGGCATGCAGAGTATGCATCATTTGATATCAGATTTCTGCACCATTCACACTAGGGCCTACAGATGCAGCTCCAGCATCAGCAGCTGCCACTGCAGCAGAAAACCAGAGACCTATCATAAGATAGAACTCACCTTGGGACTGCTATCTCATGGAAGCAGAGCTAAAATTCTCTTTCCAAGCTTGCTGATGGCTGAAGGCTGAAGACTGAGTCACCTGTGAGCACATTTCAGAAGCTCACAGACAATTTGACAGAGTGAGTATATTCTGCTACCAACAAGAAATAGAGCTCATTTACTTCCCTAATAAACCTCACAACTGTGAATATAGTTCTGTGTGCTCTGCAAGCTTTTGCAATAGATTTTCGTCTTTGAATTGTTAGAAAGATATACAATAGCATGGGGACATGCATGACTACATGGGCAATGGTTTAATATTGTGGATATTGATGTTCTGGAATTAGTAAAGGTTGGATATGACCTTCCCCATGTGGCCCTTGCTTTTTAACAATAATCAAAGAAGGCATATGGATACATTAATCCATCTTGAATTTGCAAAATATTGAAACTTTCATCATGTATTTTAAAGGTGAGTATCAGCAGGGAAAAAGGAAAATCCTCAAAGAGCTTAATTGATGTAGTTTCCTGCAACAATAGGCTCAAAGGTGGCAACAATTGTGAGGATGGAATGAGACCCAGCAGTTTTTCATTCTGTTGTACATTGTACATGATACTGCCATGAGTCTGAACCAGATTGATGGCAGCTAACAACAAAAACAGCCCACAAATGCAGAAAAATCTTGGGTGAATTAGCTTTACTGATCTTCACAAAGATCAATTTTTAAACTTCTAAATAATGCTAAGCAAATTAGAAAGATTTTTGGATGATATTTACTTGCCTTAATTTTGTTATCTAGACAAAAAACTGTGAACCTTTTGATGGTTAATATTAACTATGCTGTCTTTGAGATATCCAAATATCATATATGCTAAATAGGAATTTATTTTATTTCTTAAGTGCTTTGTCAAAACTAAGATTATTTATTATAATATATATTTTATATCTACCACTTGTTTATCAACTTACCATAACTTGTGTGTTGCTGTGATGCTAGAAGCTACGCCACAAGTATTTAAAATACCAGCAGAATCACTCGTGGTTTCAGTGGCATTTCTAGAAATAATCGTCATCCACTTCAGAAATGGGCCTTTGAACATTTTATGAATAGTAGAAAAACTTTGTCTTTACAGTACCAGAAGAGGAACCCCTCAGATTCAAAGGCACTCAAAATAGGACTGGAGAAGTACTCCCTCCTCAAAGCAGAGTCTATCTCCATCATGTGAACTAAATGAAGTTTACTCTCAATAAAAAAACCTTTATACCTGATATGTCATGACTCATGATGAAAAGTATAAACACACATTAATAATTGGAGCATGGAGTGTACAAAGTATGAACCTAGAGACACTGGAACTTGTATAAAATTAAAAGTAACACCATAAAGATTACAAGTCCAGGCATTAGTGAGGTGAATAGGTAGCTCTGATGGCACAGTCCATTAAGAATTGTACTGACAACTCAAAGGTCATACTTCCCTGGTGGTTGGAATCCACCAGAAGCTCCTTAGGAGAAAGATTGGAAATCTCCAAACTTGGAGATACAGTAGAACATCAACTATGAGTCAGTTCCAACAGGATGGCAATAAATAAATTTAAATAGGTGAACAAAAATGGCCTGGCTTGGTCATTTTAAATTAGATCCATTAAATTTAATGAATGAGGGTTGCAGAGTGGATTATATTTGGGGGTAGGGGGTGGGGTTTGGGGAGGTGC
>NW_006400005.1:748679-757544 GCF_000299155.1 Elephantulus edwardii
AAAAAAAAAAAAAGAAAGCAGGCATTTCTGTCTTTAACATCTATTGTATCAATAGCTTTGAGAACAGTGCCAGACACAGAAGTTGTTCAGTAGGTAGATATTGAACATATAAATGAATAAATTTTATAAAAGTTCAATAAACTTAAGTCAAGATGTAGATAAATAAAAAAAAATTAATGAATGAGACCTCCTATTCTGAGAATAACAAGTTTAAGAGATTATAAAACATATGCTATTGCATTCACTGTCAAAAGAACATTTCAAGATCGATCCTGAAGTACATACTGTCTTCAATAGGATATTATCTATACATATATAAGACCTGTTAATACTGTAATTATTCAAATATAAGCACCAATCACCAAAGATGAGGAAATTTAGGATTTATATTCATTTTTGCAATCTAAAATTGATCAAACATGCAATCAAAAAGCATTAACAGTCTTTTTCTTGTGGAGACTCAGGAGTATTCTGTAAAATTTTGTTATAAGATTCTTGTCTGAGATGGTGTTACTGAAAGTTTGTTCCCAGCATGTAGATTTTCTTTCCATCCTGTTGGGAAAAGTTTTGATGTGCACAGGGATTTAACCTTTAGATGGTCCTATGCATCAATTTTATTCTAAGACTGTGCATTTCCAGTCGTATTAGGCAGTCTCTTTATACATTGGACTAGTGTTTCTAAACTTGATCCCAGTTTGTCTCTTAGGAATATTATGGTTTTGGGCTTTACTCCCAGGTCTCTGATCCACCTTGAGTTGTTTTCTGTGTATGGTGTGGGATGTGGATCCTGTTTCAGCTTTTGCAGGTGGAAGTCCAATTTTGCCAGTACCATTTGTTGAAGAGATTACCATTTCCCCATTGACTATAGATAGCTGGGTCTATTCCTGGGTTATCAATTCTGTTCCATTGGTCTATGTGCCTGTCATTGTAGCAGTACCATGCTGCTTTGGTTACCACTGTTGTATAGTAGGTTTTGAGGTCAGGGAGTGCTATGCCTCCACCCTCATTTTTGTTTCTCAGAAATGTTTTTCTTATTTGGGTTTTTTGTCTCTCCAAAAAATTTGATAATTCCCCTTTTGATCTCCTTGAAAAATGAATTTGGTATCTGGATTGGGATTGCATTGAATATGTAGATTGCTTTTGGTAGGATTGTCATTTTCACCATATTGAGTCTTCCTATCCATGAACAGGACACATTTTCCCATTTCGTTAGGTCTTTTATTGTGTTTTGTAGAAATGCTCTGTAGTTTTCTTTGTAATAGGCCTTTTGTATCTCTAATTAGGTTCACGCCCAAGTGTCTAAATTTGTGGTTGGCTATTGTAAATGGTATTGCTTTCTTTATTTCCTTGTCTGAGTTCTCTTTGTTACTGTAGAAAAATCCTATTGAT
Organism: Elephantulus edwardii; assembly: GCF_000299155.1. Taxonomy (NCBI): domain Eukaryota; kingdom Metazoa; phylum Chordata; class Mammalia; order Macroscelidea; family Macroscelididae; genus Elephantulus; species Elephantulus edwardii. The sequence goes on from NW_006400005.1 coordinate 750,069, forward strand.
TTTTGGATATTGATCTTATATCCTGCCACGCTACTAAATTGGCCTGTTAACTCTAACAGCTTTTTTGTTGAGTATTTGGGGTTTTCAGTGTACATTATTATATCATCTGCATATAGCAACAGTTCAACCATTTCTTTGCCAATCTGGATGTCTTTTATTTCTTTCTCTTGTCGTATTGCCCTAGCAAGCACTTTCACTACAATATTGAAAAGAAATGGTGACAGTGGACATCCTATCTGGTCCCTGTTTGCAAGGAGAATGTTTACAAAAATGGGAAAAGACTTGGAAAGAATTTTCACAAAGGAAGATATTCAAATGGCAAACAGACACATGAATAAATGCTCTAAATCACTGGCAATAAGAGAGATGCAAATAAAAAGCCACAATGAGGTACCATCTCACTCCAGTAACAGTGGCAAAGTTTAACAGGGCAGCAAGTAATAGATGTTGGAGAGGATGTGGTGAGACAGGAACTCTTACACATTGTTGGTTGTTGTTGTTGTTGTTATGTGCCGCCAAGTCACTTGCGACTCATAGCAATCCTATGTACAACAGCCCTACACCCTGCTCTATCCTGTGCCAATCTCACTGCCTCTGACACACCCATCCCGATTACCCAAGCCACTGAGTCAATCCACCTCATAGAGGGTCTTCCCCTTCTGCACCATCCCTCCACCCTCCCAAGGACCTCTCCCTTCTTACATGTCCAAAGTATGTCAGACGAAGCCTCACAATCGTTGCCTCCAAGGAGCAGCCTGGTTTAACCCTCTCCAGGATGCATCTGTTTGTTTTCTTGGCAGTCCATGGTACATTTAATACTCTTCTCCAGCACCACAGCTCAAAGGCATCAATTCTCCTTCTATCTCCTTAGTCATTGTCCAACTCTCTGATGCATAACAAGTGATTGCAAAGACCATAGTAGGATTGTAAAATGATGCAACCATTCTAGAAGGCAGTTTGGCATTTCTTCAAAAAGCTGAATATATAAATTCCATGTGACCCAACTATTCCACTATTTGGAGTATACCCTGAGAATATTAGAACTGAAGCACAAACTGGGATATGTGCACCAGTGTTCATAGCAGCATTATTCACCATCACAAGAACATGGAAATAGCCTAAATGTCCAACCACAAATGCATGGATTGAGTAATTATGGCCCATTCACACAGTGGAATACTATGCAACATGCAGGAGCAATAACCTTGTAAATTATTACCCAACTGGGGAGGGACTGGAGAGCATTATGCTGAGTGAACTAACTCAGCCCCACAATGATAAATATTATATAACACTGTTATTGTAGAATGAGGATAATGATCCAGGAGGGATGGGAGAGGCTGGAAGAAGAGGAATGTAGATGTGCAGAGGAAGGGGCATTAATCATTGGGATGTACAATTTGATGGGTTGGAGGGGGGTGAGGGAAATGAAAATATTTTGTTTGAATTTCTATTTGAGTTTTGTAAATAAACTAGTAGGGAAAAAAGAAGAAGCATTAACATGGCCACAACCATTGTGTTGTCCACAACCATGGATCTGTTCCAGTCAATTAACTAGGAACCTGTCTTAAAGAGGTCTTAGTGTGACCTGAATTGATCTCCTGCCTAAAGTACTAGACCGTGGTCCCACTACCTGGAAGCCTCAGCCCCTCTGCCTGGTAGCTTCAGTCCCAAAACCTGCACGCCTGAACCCACTGCCTGGAGGATCTGCCCCCACAGATACACCACTGGAACACTTCTGCCTGCTGCCTTGAAATCCTAGCCCCACCACCTGGAGGACCTAGACCTGCTGCCTGGACACCCCACTGACTCGAGGGTGACCTGCTGTCACCTCTCTGAACTGCACCAGTGACAGCAATATCACAGCAATATCACATTTCCTCTCCCTTCCCAGAGCTTGAGCTGCTTTTAGCCCTGGACACCTTGAACCTGCCTAGCCTAGTTGTAGCAGTTACCTAAGAGAGAAGGCTGTTAACTCACAGGCCATATCTCTCCCCAACTGAAGCAAGTCTTTCCTTGAGCAAAAAAGTTCAGAGAGAAACTCAGGCAAGGTAACTTTTCTGCTCTCTTCTGGAGCAGTGACTTCCTGAGGCACGGATTTCAGAATAAGAGCCTGCTAAGTCCTCAGGCATGAAAAACTCTACCACAGCATTGTCACAGAAGAAGCAGACTGCCTCACACCCTACACAAACCCAAAAGAAGATGACACCCCAAAAATGTGACACAGTATCAATGGATTTCCTGTAACCATAAATTCTGATGGAACTTTCTGACACAGGGGTCAAAAAAACAATGATTGAGTATTTTCAATGGGTAGAAAGACCCAAAGAATTATAGGACTGTGAGCAAAACTCAAGAGTAACATAAATAAAGCAATCCAAGACAATTCAGATAAAACAAACAAGGTATTAGAGGCTCTGGAAAAACAAGAAACCACAATCCAGAATTTGAGGACCAATGTTTCAGATGCTGCTAACATGTTGGAGTGACATATGAAGAGAGTTGAAGAGATAGAGCACAGAACCAGAGAAATAGAAGATAGCATTGTGACCACTGATCTGCTGGGGGAGGGATAAAGCAGAATCAAAAAGGAATGAAAAAGAAGAAAGCCAAAGATAATGTGGGGCATCATTAAGAGGAATAACATGCACATAACTGGAATCCCAGACAGCAAGAAGCAGGTAAAGGCACTGAGAAAGTTGTGAAAGAATTAGTAGGAAGAAAAACAACAACAACAAAAACAAAGCAAAACATGACATAACAAAACAAAACAAAACAACCAAACAAAAACAAAAAAACTTCCCAGGCATAACAAAGAATGAGAAAGTGTATTTTCAAGACGCTGAGTGAACACCACATAGAATAAAACTCAAAAGAAAAACACCAAGGCGTATCATTGTCAAATTTGCCAGAACTAAAGGTAAAGAGAGAATTCTGGGAGCAGCTAGGGAGAAACAAAGAATAACCTGAAAGGGAGAGCAATTAAAATTAAGTGCAGATTTCTCAGCAGAAACCATGTAAACAAGAAGACAATGGAATGGCAAAAATTGAAGACACAAAGAATACAACTGTCAACCAAAAATATTGTACTAAGCAAATCTTTCCATCAAATATGAAGACGATATCAAGATAATCTCAGAAAAGCAGAACCTGAGGGAGTTTGTAAAAACAAGACCAGCATCGCAGGAAACACTGAGAGACGTCCTTCTTACAGAGGGGTTGTAGAAAGCAGGATGGACCCAAGTAACAAGCAAAAGAACTCAACCAAAAAGAACTCAACAATATGATAGTAATAAAACCTCTCCTCTCAAAATCTCAATTAAAAAAAGTGAAAAAAACCTTGCCTGTCAATAATTTACACTAAATATGAATGGCTTAAATGCACTGCTGAAAAGAAAAAGAGCAGCAGATTGGATAAAAAGCAAATATCAATATCTGTCTATAAGAGGGACAAATGAAAAGTGAAGCTAAAGAAAGACTAGAGATAAAATTGTGGAAAAAATAAACCAAGCAAATGACAACCAGAAAAAAAGCAGGAATAGCAATATTAATATCTGATAAAATAGATTTCAAAGCACAACCATCACAAAGGACAAGGAAGGTCACTATATAATTCTTAAAGGGTCAATAGAACAAGAGGACATAACAATAATAAATATCTGTGTACCAAATGTTGTTTTTTTTGTTGTGTACTGTAGAGTCAGAACCGACTCATAGGTGACCCTTCAGTGAGTTTTCAGAGGCAGTTAATTGCACAGGAGGAGTTGACCATCCTTCTCCTGCAGAACAGCTGGTGAATTGTGTACCTTCAGGGTAGCAGCACAGCTTTTTGGCACTAAACCACGAGAGCTCCAAATGTCAGAGCTGCAAAATATACAAAGCAAATATTAACAAAGCTGAAAAATTAAATAAACAATACCACTATAGTCATAGGGGACTTTCAATATAGTACTCTCAAGACAAGATAGAACTACCAGAAAGAAACTCAACAAAGATGCTGAAGAATTAAACCATACAATAAACAAACTTGATCTCATAGATATAGACAGAACAATGCACCACCGCCCCCCCTCAAAAAAAAAAAAGCATAGTATACCTTCTTCTCCAGTGTGCATAGAGTGTTCTCCAGTTTAGATTACATTTTAGGTCACAAGGCAAGCACCAAAAAATTTTAACAAACAAACAAAACCCACAGAAATAATACAAAGCATCTCAGAACAAAATACTACAAAATTAGAAATTGATAACAAAAAGATAAAGGACAAAAAATCATACATTTGGAAGCTTAACAACACCTTGCTCTAACATGAGTGGGTACTAGAAGAAATAAAAACTGAAATTTAAAAGGTTCTTGAAACAAATGTCCATCAAAACAATCTACACAAATCTCTGAGAAATAGCCAAAGAGTAATTAATTAAAGGCCAATTTAAAGCAATAAGCATACACATCCAAGGACAAGAAAAACATGATAACTGACTCTCTAACCCAACATCTTCAACAAATTGAAAAAAAAAAAGCAAGAAAACCCAACACCCTCTAAAAAACCATGAAATTATAAAAATTAGAACAGAAATAAACTAAATAGAAAACAGAAAAACAATTGAAACTATCAGCAAAACCAGGAGTTGACTGTTCGAAAAGGTCAATTAAATCAACAAACCAAGAGCAAAACTAAAAAAGGAAAAGTCACAAATAATCCGAGTAAGAGAAGAAAAAAGACAATTTTACAATAGAACCAATTAAAGTAAAAAGGTTAACAATGGAATCTTATGAAAAACTATACTCAAATATGAAAACCTAGAAGAAATGGACAAATACTGAGAAACTCATAACCTACCTAAGATGATCAGTCTGAAACTGAACACCTTAACTGACCCATTACAAAAGAAGAAATTTAAGAGGTAATGAAACAACTTCCAATTAAAAAAAAAAAAGCAAAGCCCCGGACCAGATGAATTTACAAGTGAATTTTATCAAACATTCTGAAAAGAATTATCACCAATTCTACATAAACTATTTCAGAAAATAGATAAAAATGGAATTCTCCCAGACTCATTACAAAGCAAACATATCCTTGATACCAAAGTCAGGTAAGAACACCATCAAAATAGAAAACTATAGGCCAATCTCTCTCATGAACATGAATGCAAAAAAAATATGAATAAAATTCTGGGCAATATAATCCAACAGTACATTTAAAAAAAATTCAGCATGACCAAGTGTGGTTCATAAAAGGTATGTAAGAATGGTTCAACATAAGAAAAACGTTCAGTGTAATTCATCACGTTAACAAAGCAAAGAACAAGAACCACATGAGCCTGTCAATTGATAGAAAAGGACTTTGGTGAAATCCAATCCTGATTAAAACATTCAACAAAATAGGAAAAGAGGGAAATTCCCTCAACATAGTAAAAAGTATATAAGCAAAACCAAGAGCTAACATCATTCTTAATGGAAAAAGACTAAAGTCATTCCCTTTGAGAACAAGAAGTAGGCAATGATGCTCACTATCACCTCTCCTATTCAATATTGTATTGGAAGTCTTTGCAATAGCAACAAGACAAGAGAAGAAAAAATGAGGTATCTAAATTGGCAAAGAAGAGTTAAAATTATCTTTACATGCAGATGATATGATAGTATACTTAGAAAACCCTAAAGAAAGAAAACTGCTGGACAATATTGACAAATTAAGCAAAGTAGCAAGATCCAAGATCAACACACAAAAACCAGTTGGATTTCTCTTCAGTGAGGAAGAGATTAAAGAACTGGAGCTAACAAAAACAATATCCATCACAATAGCTAATCTCAAGATTAAATACTTGGGAGTAAATCTAACTAGAAATACAAAAGTCCTATTCAGAGAAAATCTTGGATAGGAAGACACAATATTGTGAAAATGACAACACTACCAAAGACAATTGCATGTTCAATGCAATCCCAATACAAATATCAATTCGATTCTTCAACAAGATGGAAAAAGAAAAGTTTAAATTTTGTATGGAATGGGATGAGACAGCAAATAAGCAAAGCACTCCTGAAAAAGAGAAACAAGGCAGGAGGCATCTCACTCCCTGATCTCAAATCCTACTCCATAGCTATAGTGGTCAAGACAGTTTGGTACTGGTACAGTGACAGACACATAGATCAATGGAATAGAACTGAAAACCCAGAAATCAGCTCATCTAACCTATGCTCAACTGACTTTTGACAAGGAGATGGAATCAGTTAAGTGGGGAAATGACAGCCTCTTTAACAAATGGTGTTGACAACATTGGAATACTATGTATCTGCAGAAAACTCAAGCAAGACCCACAACTCACACCATACACAGAAACGAACTCAAAGTGGATCAAGGACCTAGGACTAAAACCAAAGATTATAAACTCCATCAGAGAAAAACTTAGAAGAACTCTAGAAGTCCTAATTCACAACATGAAGAGTCTTCCAAGCATTCTGAGAAACCTACAACCAGGAGAGAATAAAATAGATGAAAAGGACCTTCTAAAAATAAAATCCCTATGTGTTGCAGACCGAGAGCAAAGTAATTTTATAATTATTAATAATGAGACATACAGCCAGAAATGAGATATAGCAGAGACCATAAAACAAGGGACCAGCAGTTCTTGACTCAAGACCCCAAGCCAAGCTTTTCTTTATCTTTATTGAAAACTATCTGGGAGTAAATCACAAAGAGAATTCAATGTAAATGAAGCCAAACTCTTTCTATTGAAAACCTTCTGCTTGACTCAGGAAGGGAGGGGTTAACAAATGCAAGAATCTGGTATACCTTTAAGGATTGCCTTGATGCCTCAGGGTGAACTCTAGCTCAGGAAGTAACACTCCCTTCTTAGGGGGCCCCTAGCTCTCTCCTGTCTGCAGGGAACAAACAGCTCATTTTCTGTGATCTGCCACAAGAGAAATCCTAATTTATTAATCTGTAATTCCTTTAATTCCTGAACAAGGGTTTTCATATAATGTTTGGTATAAAGTTTGGCTTCCCATTCCTATGCACACACAAAAAAAACAACTTCTCCAACAGGGTCAAAAGAAAAGCCACAGACTGGGGAAAAGTATTTGGTAATGACATGTCCCATAAGAGACATATCTAGACTTTATAGAATATTCCAGCACCTGAACAAGATAAAGGTAAACAGCCCAATTGAAAAATGGGATATATTCTGTCTCCATACCTTTTCAATCTGTGTGCAGAACAGATCATTCGAGATGCTGGGCTGTATGAAGAGGAATGTGGCATCAGGATTGGTGGAAGAGTCATCAACAACCTGCGTTATGCAGATGACACAACCCTGTTTGCTGAAACTGAGGAGGACCTGAAGGGCTTGCTGCAGAAGATCAAGGACTACAACCTCCTATATGGACTGAAGCTCAACATCAAGAAAACAAAGATTCTCACCACTAGGCCAATTGGACGCATCAGTATGGATGGTGAAGAGACTGAGATAGTTAACAGTTTT
>NW_006400005.1:759734-761574 GCF_000299155.1 Elephantulus edwardii
TGCCTTTTGAAATCTTCTATTCAACTTTTTAGTATCTTGAATTCTTCCTTCTGCTTCGGCTTCTCTGCACTCCAGTCCAATATTCAGAGTCTCTTGTGACATCCATTTTGGTCTTCTCTTCCTCTTCTGTCTTTGCAATGACCATTTGCACTCTTCCTGTATGATACCTTTGATATCCTCCCACAACTCATCTAGTCTTCACTCATTTGTGTTCAAGGCTTGAAACCTATTCCTCAGATGGTTCTGAAATTCAGGTGGGATAGACTCAAAGTCACATTTTGGTTCCCTTGGATTCAGTTTAATTTTCCTCACCTTCACCTTGAACTTGCCTATGAGTTGTTTGTTCTACAATCAACTCCTGGCCTAGTTTTCACAGCTGATATTGAGCTTCTCCAGTGGTTCTTTCCGCAGATGTAATTAATCTGATTCCTATGCATACCATCAGGTGAAATTCATGTATATAACCTGTGTTTATGTCTCTTAAAAACTGTATTTGCAAGGAATAAGTCATTGATTGTGTCAGACATAAATGCATAGACTTAAGGTTAGAAAATCAAAAGGGAAGAACACCCTCAATATTCTCAAAGTTAAAAACTGAGGAAAAAAAATTTCAAATCTTGAGTTGCAATACTAAAGGATGCCATGGCCAAAACGTTGAATGATATTGGGAGTATAAAATTAAGACAGAAAAAATTAAACAGTCGCTGTATTGAAAATATTAGTCAACACTGAACCATTTCAGTGAGTAGTATATGATCAAGAACCATGGTACTGAAAGAAGTTCAAGCTGCACTGAAGGCATTGATTAATGTAATGCTCCAGAAGGTGACAGATTATCACTTGAAGTTTTTCAACAAAAAGATGCAATCCTGGACATACTCACTAGTTGATGCCAAGAAATCTATCTATTAGACAGATACCCAGCCAACTGACTACAAGAGATCTCTACTTTTGCTATTAAAAAAGATGATGCAATAGAATATTGAAATTGTTGGACAATAGCACATGAAAATAAAATATTTTTGAATATGGTTAAAAATACCCAGAACCTTACAGGAAACTGCCCAAAATTCAAGTTGAATTCAAAAGAAGCCCTGGAACTAAGAATATCATTGTTGACATATGATACACCTTAGCTGAAAGCAGAGAATACCAGAAAGATGCTTGCTTGTGTTTTGTTGTTGTTGTTGTTATGTGCCATTGAGTCACCTGAGACTCATAGCGATCCTATGTACAACAGCCCTGAACTCTGCTCTATCCCTTGCCAATCTTATTGCCTCCAACATGCCTACCCCCACTACCCCAGTGACAGAATCAATCCATTTCGAGGGTCTTCCTCTCCTGCGTTTTCCCTCCACCCTCCCAAGCATGATGTCCCTTTCCAGGGACTGATCCCACCTTGCAACATGTCCAGAGTATGTCATACGGAGCTTCAGAATCCTTGCCTCTGAGGAGCATTCCAGCTTCACCCTCTCCAGGATGAATTTGTTTGTTCTCCTAGCAGTCAATGGTATATTTAATACTCTTCTCCAGCACCACAGCTCAAAGGCATTGTTCAGCTCTCTGATGCATGGCAAGTAATAGCAAAGACCATGACTGTATCGGGTGCATCTTAGTCTCCAGACTGACATTGTTACTCCTCAGTGATTTGGAGAGTTCTCTGACAGCAGACTTTCCCAATGCAATTAATCTTTTTATTTCCTGGGTGCTGGTACCAAGAGTGTTGATTGTAGAGCCACGCAAACTGAAGCTGTTAACAATCTTGATCTCTTCACCATCTATCATGATGCTGCCAATTGGCCCAGTGGTGAGAATCTTTGTTTTCTTGATGTTGAGCTTC
>NW_006400005.1:762825-766160 GCF_000299155.1 Elephantulus edwardii
CTTAGCTGAGAACTATAGAAACTTAAGTTTAATTCAGCTGAAAACTATAGGGACTATATTAATTTCAATCTTTTCACAACAAAATGAACAATAAATAGACCCTTATTTACATTCCTCTACGTGATCTTTGTTGAAATCTATATGGCAAATAGCCTTTGTTCACTCTCTCACTTTGGATTCCTAATGCCTTGCATCTATAAATCTTGGCACAAGTTTCAGTGATAATTTGTGACATCTAACTGTGACTCTATTCTAAAAGATCCACAAGAGTAGAGATGGTGACTATTTTGCCTTGATTTGTGTCTTTATCACCTAGCCCTGTGCCAGGATCCTGGTAGGGGTTTAGTAAATATAATGTTTGATGAACATATAAATATTACAGACTTGTATGTAGACTATAATAATAATATAGCTTACAATAATTCTTATAGTGAAGAATGCTTCTGATGATCTTTAGAACTGTCATAAATTTCAGAAGCAGATCACTGCTTTTCTAATTGTCAGTTTCAGTATGACAAACTTTCCAATTTCAGTATGAAAAGTGATTGAAAATCATGAAAACTTTAGTATACTTGAGAGCCCTCTGGAAACCCATTTAGCAAGCAAGACTTGTCTCTTTCCTCTTACAGATTCCTTTAATCCTACCTATGTAGAGTTTTTCTTATTCTCTGCTTTCCAAACCCTGTTATTTGTTTTTGCTTACTCTAAATATAACTATGTAACAAGTTCATGCAAATATCACCCTTTAGTTACTAATATATTGGTGGAGAACAAATACAGACACAAAAAATCCCGTTATACATTTTTTTTGTTTCACTAATGAGATTTTTAAAATAGCACTTGAAATATTACAGGTGGTCATTTCAATTCTGTGTGCTTTAGCAAAATATATTTAATAGCTATTTAACTATGTGGTTCACAACAAATTGTGGCTAACCTTGAAAGGAATGGGTATCCCAGAACACTTGATTGTACTCATGAGAAACCTGTACTTGGACCAGAAAGCAGTGATTAGAACAGAGCAGGAAATACTACTGCATAGTTCCAAATCAGGAAAGGAGTCCCTCTGAGATGTATCCTGTCTCCGTAAATTTTCAATCTATATGTGGAACAGATCATTTAGGAGGCTAGATAGACTTTATGAGAAAAAATGTGAAATCAGGATTGGAGCAAAACTCATCAACAACCTATTCAGATGACACACCTTGTTTGCTGAAACCCAGGAGGACCTGAAGCATTTGCTGCAGAAAGTCTAGGACTATAATCTTCAATATGGATTCAAGCTCAACACCAAGAAAACAGATTCTCCGCCTTGGGCCAATTGCAGCACCATGATAAATGGAAAAACAGTTGAGATAGTTAACAATTTCAGCTTGCTTGGCTCCACAATCAACACTCTTGGCATCAGCAGTTAAAAAACTAAAAGGCAAATTGCATTAGGAAAATCTGCTCTCAGGGACCTCTCCAGAGTGCTGAAGATCTACAAAGTCACCCTAGAATCTAAGGTACATCTGATATACAGGCAATGGTCTTCTCAATTACTTGCTATGCATCAGAGAGCTGGACGGTAACTATGGAGGACAGAAAAAGAACTGATGCCTTTGAGTTGTCATATTGGAGAAGAGTGTTGAGCATACCATGGACTGCTGAGAGAACAAACAAGTCTGACCGGAGAGAATGAAACCAAGTTTCTCTTTGGAGGCAAGAACTCTGTCTCACATATTTTGGTCATGTTTCCAGGAGGGACCATTCCCTGGAAAACAACAACCTGCTTGGAAGGGTTGAGGGACAGCACAGGGAGGAAGACCCTGGATGAGATGGATTAACACAGTCATTTGAGTAATGGGGTTAGGTGTGTTGCAGATAGTGAGACTGGCTCAGGATAGATCAGGGTTCAGAGCTGTGGTACATAGGATCATTTTGAGTCACAGGCAACTCAAGGGCATATAACAAAACAACAACAGTTTACAGTTTATTCCTATAAAACAGTCCTTTTAATTAGCAAAAGTTAAAACATCAGTTCATGCTTTAAGACTGTTTCATCACTACTTAACTTTCTTTCCTTTTATTTATTGTTGCACATTTTCTCCCCCGTTCCCTCCACTATTTAACTTTAAACCTTGAATTTATTGTGACCATTCTGAGCCCCTACACAAATATCTACACAATTTTATTATAAGATGGCTTTTGAAAGTCAAAATCTAGTTACATTTAAAGAAAAATATGTGAGCTCTAATGAGGTAAACTTATCCTGTTAGGTTATAACATGCTGGGCAGATGAAAACAACTGCACCACAATTGATCTAAAGATGTAATACTTTTTTTTTGTTTTGCTCAGGATTTATCCAAGACAATTATATAAAGTGAGGGAAAGCAAACAAAGACCAAGAAAACATATTTTGACAACTAATATCTTAACCTGTAATAATACAGACCTGATGCTTCTCTGAGAAAACCATTCTGATCTATTTCATAGAGAACAAGGAAGTTTAATTCCATTTTACATTTTTAAAAAAATACCATGATTGTCACACAGGAAGAGCACAATGTATATTTCTTAAATGAATGATGCTTTTATGGTTTTTAAAACTTTTATTTATTTTACATTAGTTTGCACACAAAGTTCGCATACATTAGTTTGCACACAAAGTTCGCATACATTGTGTTGCACACTACCCTACTGAATGTTGCTTTTTAAAAAACAAAGTTGCTTGTGGATGATTCTTTTTCCATTTTTTATCAACATCAACAAAATCCTCACATGTGGGGCTGGTCACTAGTTTGAAGCCACTATCTAGTGGAGGGAGGAAGATTAGACAGTTTCCTTCTGTTAACAGTAACCTTCTGATGGAAGGTTACCAGGAGTCAGAATCGACTTGGTGTCAGTGGGCTAGTGCATTGTGTTGTTGTTGTTGTTGTTGTTGTTAAATGCTGTTGAGTTATAGATGACTCATAGTGACCTTATGAATGAAAGACCTGAACGACTGTATAACTTTCATCATTTCTCTAAGTTCATAGAGTTTCTGGAGACAAGCCATTTCAGAAGTGGATGCCCCTCCTGCTTCCAAGTTTGTTTTAATTGGGAAGCTCCACCAACCACTGTCCACCATGGGCAACTGTTATCACATTTGAATTATCAATGTCATAGTGTTCAGCATCACAGCAACCACGAGTTACCTCTGTACAGCAAATGGACGGACCAGTGCTATACCACTTAGACGAATGTTTGACCAAAAACAATTAAAACCAAGTCTACAACATGAACAGTCTTCCAAGTATCCTGAAAAATCTACAACCAAGAGAAGATAAAATAGATGAATGGGACCTTCTAAGAA
>NW_006400005.1:767205-777998 GCF_000299155.1 Elephantulus edwardii
GGGGAAAGAAGTGTAACAATGAATGAATGGAAATCCAAAATCTCTGTAAATGTTCATTGAAATTATTAAAATAAAATAAAAAATACAAAAAAACACCCCAAGACAGTACTGATAGGTACTATCCATAGCTTTTCATCTCAAGGTAATAGAGATGGTAGTTCACAGAGCCAAATAAAGCTGCTAATTCCTTAAAAACAAAAACAAACAAACAAACAAAACCCAAGTCTGAGGGCCACTGATTAAAATCATCCACTTTTGACTTGGTAGCTTAACTTTCTATACACCAGGCCCACAGAGCTCTCTCTATGTTGGTGTTACTGTTGTTATTAAGTGTCATCATAGAGGGTTGTAGTAGCCAGATTTTTCAAAAGTTGGCAATTTGATAATCAGCAAGTATTATAGCAGACTGTTCTTCCTGACTGTTGTCAATTGGTTTTTAACATTTTGGGATTTTGCTTGGCTTGCTTTGAAGCAGTTGGAGGTGTGTTGTTAGGTGCCATCGAGTTGAATATGACTCATAGTCACCCTAGGAGTCCTAGACTGTTGTAATTGTTGATAAAATTGATATTTCTTAGAACAAGGACTGTTATTTATTTGTTTACTTTAAGCTAATTGTAAGTAATTGCTTTCTACACAGAGATGATTAGAGAATGACACATGTCTCAAGAGTAATAGTTTGATACATAAATGGAAACACTCTGAAAGTGCCCAGGGTACAAGATGTCAAGAAGCAAATTTCTTTTGTGATTGTTATTAGTAGCTAACATTTTAGTAAACTACAGCAGTAAAAAAATGGACTTTAAAAGGGAAAACATGCTTTTATGATACTATTTTGTATAGTAGGAATGCACATCTCACTCCTGAATTAGAATTTGCAAATTATCAGAGCAATTGTGGAAATAATATTGTCTTACAAAATGATAGACTTTATAAATAATGAAAATTACTACAGAAATAATAATGGAACAGAACTTTCATATTATCTCAACAAGATCCCTTTTTCATGGTTAAAAAAAATGGACTTTCATTCCTCTGTCTGGACTGGTAGGTGCATTTATTATGTAATTAATTAGAATGACATGGTCTCTAAAAATTCAATGTAGATTTGAAATGAAAAATAAATAAATTAAAAAAAAATTTTTTTTTTAAATGTTAAATAAAACAAACAAAAAACCAATATCCAAAACCCACTGGTTCTTTTTATTTAAAATTTCTTCTGGTTTATTTTCAAAGTTTGTATCCATTGCTCTTCATACTGGATCTTTGCCACGTCTTTCACCCACCCCATCCCTCCACCCATCAAGGTCTTATTTTGGTTTCTATGGACTTATTTTCATTTCCTTCAGCTTCAGTTTGAACTTGCAGCTGCATAATTGACGTCTTGTTGTGTAGTCAGCTCCTGGCCTGGTTTTGTATCTACCAGATTGCCATTTGTGTTTTCTTAAAAAGGTATTTGCAATGAATAAATGAATGATTGTACTAGAAAAAAAATTCAATGGTTGTTGTTGTTGTTGTTGTTGTTATGTGCCGTCGAGTCATTTGAGACTCATAGCGACCTGATGTACAACAGCCCTAAACCCTGCTCTATCCTGTGCCAATCGCATTGCCTCTGATACACCCATCCCGATTACCCCAGTCACTGAATCAATCCACCTCATAGAGGGTCTTCCCCTCCCGCGCTGTCCCTCTACCCTACCAAGGATGATGTCCCTCTCCAAGGTTTAAGTAATGAAGGCAAACATTTACTGAATGCTCATCGTGTACTAGCAATTTGTTAGCTGCTGAGGATTCAGTGATGAACACAGTATTGTCTTTGCTGGACAGAAATAGTCCATGAAGTAGTTCATAAAAAGAGTCACGTGGCACCTGATAAATGCATACACATTATGAGAAAGAAACTCCTTAGGGTTCTCTATAATAAACATTTGCTTTAAACTTGTGAAAGAGAAATATTAATACTCTTTTACAAAAGTAGTTTTTCAGTAGACAAAATGTCCTTACTTTGACACTAATAAAAGTAAAAAATATTTTTATAATAAAGGAACAGCAAAAAGAAGCAGGGACACACAATTTCAGGATATGTTGGTTCAAACAGCTGTTTTCCAACATTTTGAGGACTATTTTTGTTGTTGTTAGGTGCTATTGAGTATGACACATAGGAACTCTATGAACAACTGATCTGAACCCTATCCTATCCCGAGCCACCCTCACACTCTGACACACTAGAGCCCATTGCAGGAGTCATTGTGTCAGTCAATCTAGTTGAGGACCTTCCTCTCCTTCACCATCTTTCTACCTTTCCAAGCATGATGTCCTTCTCCAAGGAAAAGCCTCTCCTAGCCACATGCCTGAAGTATGAGACAAATTGAGGACTACTGGCATATAGGAATTAGTCATACTCTGTTGCAGAGAGGTCAGAGATATGAGGGTACAAGTCCACAGCGCTGTATAATGATGGTTGCTCCGAGTACCCATTGAAGCTTTCAAACCCTAGTACTAGCTCCCATTTTCTCAGTAGTGAAAAATCGCAGAAGTGAGTCTCTCTGTATCAGGGTAATGATTTGGATTTGGTTCCAAGTAGGCAAGATGTTGCACAGGATAAGCTAAGCTCTAATATAATAAAATCTATCGGGTTTTTTTTAGCTCTTTGGATTAGAATGAGTATTGTGTATCATGAAGCTGAAGTGCTACTGAGGAGTTTTATGAATATGGGGGAAGTTAATTAGTTGTCAAATATATATGGCTGGTAGGATTGTCAATTTACTTTTCATAGATACTCTATTTCCCTTGGTACCTAGTAAAATTAGATAAATCAAAGAAATGAAATAATAATATGGTTTGCTAAAAGAAGCCATTAAGACACTTTTATTATAAGTCAAAAAGGTTAGAATTCACACCTGGTTTCTAATTCGAGAGGAAATAGAATGTGTCTTAGTGGCAAACTGAGACTAGGCAGAAACATGTTCTCTTATAAATGAAAATCAAATTACCATGGTGTTGAGTTCATAAACCTCCCAGGAGGTCTCAGGAAAGTGGTAATAAAATGAATTATCACAGCCCTGAAAAGAAACATTAATTTTTTTAACCAAATGGAATTTTAAGATACTTAGAGTATTAAAATATTTTCAGCTACAAGATGAATATTGGAAATTATGTCCAAAATTGAGTTTTGGTGGCCTAGTGGTAAGTAGCTGTGCTATAGTCCCAAAGGCACATGGTTCAAATCCACCAGCTGCTCTGCAGGAGGAGGAGCAGTCTCTTCCCATACAATTTACTGCCTTTGAAAGCCTTCTGGGGGATGGGGGAATGTGTCAGAGAAGAGTTGGATCTAACCCAACTGCACACAGTGACAACAAAACCAGGACATGTATATTTTATGCAAAGATGGAAGTTAAATCTTTGAGGTTTTGGAAAGTACCAATTGAGGTTCAAAAGACTTGGCAATGAAAACCCTATGGATCACAAAAGTCTGATCTCTTTGTATGTAGAGTCGCACTGAGTACCAGGGGACTAGAAGGCAACGAGTAAGAGAGGTTTGATCTCAGAGGCGCTGTGTAAAAGTAAATGTAACTATAGAACTGAAGGATGAGAAGAGTCCTAAATGAGATTCTCCCCTCAGCTACATCATAATGATATTCCCACTCGGGTGTGTGATTGCCTGTGCCAGCCTGTTGCACAGTCACATGGGATTTCATGTGGAAATGGAGGTTAATGTTAAATGAAAACATTTGCTCTCTCTATATTTCTGGAAAAATATAGTAATAAACTAGTATCTTGGGAAAGTAAAATGTTTTCAAATAGATTTCTGGATTGATTTGAATCTATATTTCTTATCTAGATTAAACTATTTGCTTCATAGCTGGGGATATTTCACTACTGTAAAATATTCTGAAATCTCCGTTTGGTTGATTTCTTTTAAATTTAATAATAGGCTATTAATCTTGCTTAATCCGCTTAATTCTTGTAATCATTTGGTTTGGGGTCGACTTGACACAAAGCAGATGTCTTTTATGCCTGTGTTTAAATAAACAGTTGCTACTTCTGGAGCTGAGGTGGATCAAACACCCAACTTGATGGAATAGGCACCTGAGTCCGTTTTCTCTTCAAGCATCCTCCTGGCATTTAAGAGCTGGGAAAGCATGTAGACCAGTGGCTTTGGATTGTTTCACAGTCACCAGGGGAATTTTGACAAATTAATTTTCCTGAGCTTACCCTAGACCTACTGAAGCAAAGTATTTAGGCCGAGGAGCGGCAACTTTTCCTAGTGATTATAGTTTGAGAATTAATGATTTAGGAACCATGGACTTAGTCTGTCATTATCACAGAGTTTTAGAGGGATGGTGTTAAGAATAAATTTAGATTTAATTGAATTAAATTACTTACCAAGGACTGCTTAGTGACAAAACTAGGGCCAGAACCCATAAGTCTTTAATTCCACCTTTTAATTTTGTTTTTGTGGTTTTTCTTGGTTGATTTTCACACCAACCATCAGTTTTACCTAATGATGAGAAGAGATGTGAGTAAGGAGTTTGTTGCAAACCCAAAGGCACATGGTTTAAATTTGCCAGCTGCTCTATGGGAGAAAGCTAGACAATCTGATATCATGATTTATAGCCTCTGAAACCCCACCAGGGGTCAGCTATGAGTTGGTTCAAACTTGATGGTTCACAACACACCCTATGATTAGAAATAACTTAGTTTCTACAAATTTGTAAATTCAAAATGCCCAGAATTACCTATCTCAAAACATGACTGGTATATACATGCCTATCACTCACACACATATGCACTCCCCAAACACAGACTATGGTGTCAAAGGCATATTGTTCAAAATCTCCTTACTAGCCATTGATTAACTGTTTATTTTGTGATGAAGTAATTATTGAATTAAGGAGGTAGGTTTAGAGTGGGATACAAGCCCCACTTTACTATTGATGTTGTTGTTAAGTGCCGTCGAGTTGTAGGTGACTCATAGCCACCCTATGAACGAAAGACCTGGACACTTGTATAACTTTCGTCCTTTTTCTGGGTTCATAGACTTTCTGGAGGCAAGCTATTTCAGAAATGGATGCCACTCCTGCTTCCAAGCTAGTTTTAATCCAAGTTTGGTTACTAGAGGCTTATATAAGCTCATGGAAGCTCAATGCTAGCTCTCTTTTGGAATGTTCCTTTCCTGGGACACTGGAACACAGTATCCAGCTGCACCTCACCTGGCAGTCTGCAATGTTCACCAGTCTTGGCAACATTGTTTTGCATCACCCAGAGTTGTCTGAGTCTCTTTGAGAGCTTCCAGTGAACCACTGAACCAAAGACACATGGAAGAGTGGGTTAATGGAAATAAGAAGGAACAGCTGATGTTAGAAATCATGGTGTTATACACCAGATCAAACATTTGGGAACTGTTGACTTGCCCCTTCTTGTAAATGGTATGCTACTGATTTCAGTAGACAGAAGTATGAATGTACAGGAATACCTCAGATCCAAACATTTTTGTACCAACAGAATGTGGAAATTATCTGAAAATATCATTAATATAAATTGTAGGCAAAAATCTTGCTAAAGATTATTAAAAAAATTGACTAGAACAGTACAGTGACAGAAAACTTCTAGAAACAAGTTGAAATAAAAAGAGTCCATCCCACCGAGAAAATCATTGCTGATGTCAGATGATGGTTGAAAGCAGAGAATACTAGAAGGAGTCTGTGTTTTATTAACTACGCAAAGACATTTGGGTGTTTGGAACATAACAAACTATGGGTAACTTTGAGAAGAATGGGAATCCCAGTATACTTAATTGTGCTCATGCAGAATCTATATCTAGATCAAAAAAATCTGTTGTGTTAGTGTGAAGATTAAAACAGTTAATTCAAGCCATGGTCTTTTGAACTGCTTGCTATGCATCTGAAAGGTGGACAATGACAAAGAATGGCAGAAGAATTGATGGCTTTGAGAGTTATAGTGCTAGAGAAGAGTACTGAATATCCCATGGACTGTCAAGAACAAATAAATATGTCTCAGAGAAAGTGCAACCAGGGTGCTTATTGGAGGCAAAGATGATGAAACTTTGTCTCACACATTTGGGACACGCTGTTAGGAGGGGTTGCTCCTTGGAAAAAGAGTACTTTCCTGGAAAGGTGGAGGGCTAGAGAAAGAGAGGAAGATCCTCAACAAGATGGATTGACACAGTGATTGTGAAAATGGCATCAAGTATATTGAAGATGGTGAGGATGGCACAGGATAGGGCAGAGTTCAGGTCCATTGTTCATGTTGTTGTTGTTATGTGCCATTGAGTGCCTGCAACTCATAGTGACTGTACATTAGCTCAGAAACCTGCCCCATCCTAAGCCAATCTCATCATCGACAGGCCTAATCCCAATTCTTCAGTCACTGAGTCAGTCCATCTCATCCTGGGTTTTCCTTTCTTTGCTGACCCTTTACCCTTTCAGGCATGATGTCCCTCTGCAAGGACTGGTCCCTACTAGCCACATGGCCAAAGTATGTGAGACGGAGCTTCAAAATCCTTGCCTCCAGGGAGCAGCCCAGTTTCACTTTCTTCAGGACTGATCTGTTTGTTCTCCCGGCAGTCCGTGGTGTGTTTAACATTCTTATCCAGCACCACAACTCAAAGGCATCAACCCTTTTTCTATCATCTTCAGTAATTGCCCAGCTCTTGGATGCATAGCAAGTAATCACAAAGATCATGGCCTGGATTAGGCTCACCTTATTCTCCAGACTGACATTGTTGCTCTTCAGTATAGTATTGTAAAGAGGTCCCTGATAGCAGACTTTCCCAATCTGTTTGTATTCTGATTTTCTGACTGCTGGTGCCAGGAGTGGGCCACTCTAAGTTGTAGTCAACTCGACCATATATAACAAAGACAATAACAAACTGTCTTTCCACCACTCATTTATCAGTTTGTTGTACCAACTTCTATGTTCCTTTGGTATATAGATTGTAATAAAGATGCACAATCTTGAATGACCCAGGAAGCATCAAAAGAAGATGGATAAAACTAAAGAAAATGAATAAATGTCAACAAAGACCAAAGTAAAACTTGAAACTTGAGTACATACCAACTGAAGGTGGAAACCACGTTAGGGTAAGATTTGATATGCTGGACATTAATGACCAAATCAAGAAAGGTATGCACCAGGGCTGTATTCTTTTTATATGTTCAGTTTGTAGTAGAGCATACCATTTGAGATGCTGGATTTTATGAAGAAAAATGTGGCATCAGAATTGGAGGAAGACAACAAACAATCTGGATTATATAGATGACACAAACTTGCTTGCAGAAAGTGAGGAGGACTTAAACCGCTTGCTGAAAAAGATTAAAGACTACAACCTTCAATACAAATTAAATTTCAACATCAAGAAAGCAAAAATTCTTACCACTGGGCTAATATTAGGCAATATCATAATTTATGGAGAAAAGATTAAAACTATCAAGAATTTCATCTTTGATTCACAATCAACACCATTCATACCAGCAGTCAAAAAATCAATATATATGTTGCACTGGAAAAATCTGCTATCAAGAATGTCTCTAAGTGCTGAAGAGCAATTATATCAGTTTGAAGAGTAAGGTGAACCTGATTCAAGCCATTGTGGGTGTTTTTCCAATTACTTGCTATGCACCTGAGAGTTTGACAATGACTAGTGATAACAGAAGAATTGGTGCCTTTGAATGATGGTATTGGAGAAAAGTATTGAATATTCCATGGCAAAACCCAAATATGCAGGGAAAAAAGTGCAACTAAGGTGCTCTTTAGAGGCAAGGATGGTGATACTCCATCTTATATGCTTTGAGTATGTTGTTAGAAGGGGCAATGTTGTTGGAAAGAGACATCATACTTAGAAATGTAGAGAGAGGGTCAATGAAGGAGAGTAAGACATGATGGATTGATACAGTGGCTGTAACCATGGGGTTAAGTGTATTTGAGATGATGAAGATTGTGCAAAATAGGGCAGAGTTCAGATCCATCCATTAAGCTCTCTGAATCATAGTGGACTTGACAAACAACAACAACAGTGATAACACAAGACCAGGTGAATTATAGGGTGACGTGAAGGCCATTATATATTAAGAGAGCAGAAGTCAATTAAAAAACACAGGAACACAAATAAAGGCCAAAGTAGATATCAGAGTAGAATTTGAAGCTTGCACTAGAACATAAATCAACAATTAGTAAAAGAAATCATGAATAAAGAGAGCTAAACAGAGATATCCCAGGGTGGATTGAAGTATTATATAGAAATTCACACAGAGCTGGAGTAAAAAAAAAATTTAAAAAAGAGAAAACACAATTAAAATGTCTCAAGCTAAACAATTGATGAAGAAAAATTATGGCTTAAGTTGCAATTGTGATAGATTCTATCACAAATATTGAATAATGCAGGAAGCATTAGAAGCAGATGAGAGATTTACCTACCAAAAAGCATTGTTTGATAACCAACAGTCTCAGGAGTTATCAACTAATTAAGAACCAATGGTTTTGGGGATTTCTTCATGTGTCTGTTAGCCATTCGAATACATTGTTCTGTGAAAATTCTTTCCATGGATTTTGCCCATTTTGTAATTGGGTTATCAGACTTTTCCTGATGAAAGCCCAGGAGTATTCTGTAAACTTTTGAAATGAGACTCTTGTCTGAGCTAATATTGCCAAATATTTGTTCCCTGTCAGTAGGTTTTCTTTCCATCCTGTTGGAAAAACTTTTTGATATGCACATGGTAGTCACTGGCAATAAGAGAGATGCAACTCTAAGCCACAATGAGATACCATCTCACTCCAGTAGCAGTGGCAAAGTTTAACAGGACATCAAGTAAAAAATGTTGGAAAGGATATGGTGAGATACGAAGTCTTAAACGTTGCTGGCGAGATTTAGCATGTATTCAATCTGTTGAACCCATAAGTGGACCAAGAAGCAGTTACTAGAACAAAAAATGGGGTTACTGCAGTGATTTATATCTTGTCCTCGATGTACAAATCTCCAAACTCAGTCTCAGATATTTTTAATCCCTTACCTTGCTCCAATATAGAAGCACTAAGCCCTGAAATTAGCACAATTCCTCTCCTTCTAGAACCAGAGCTTCCAGATACATAAATTATAGGGTTTATTTTAGTATATTTAAGATTATATGCATTACAAATTAATGACATTTTCTAAAATGAAGATCCTTATCCTATCTTATACCTTGTTCCCAAGGATTCTGTATTCTAACTGTGATTAGAAATTATTTTTCTCACAAAGCTATATAGATTATATTCTCTTTACTAGTTAAGGTACTCCTTTATAAAAAAAGTTTGCATGATAGTAAGATCTTGCTTAACATCTAAGGAATCTTCCTTAAAAACTTATATTTGGATCAAATCTCTGTGCTCATCAAAAACTTTTTTCAACAGGGTGAAAAGAAAATCTACCAACTGGGAATAATCATTTTGCAACACCATCTCAGAAAAGAGTCTCATAACTAAAGTTTATAGAATATTCCTGGACCTCCAGAAGAAAAAGACTGACAAACCAATTACAAAATGGACAAAGCATATGGAAAGACTTATTAGAGAGGAAGATGGTCATATGGTCAACAGGCATAGGAAGAAATGCTCAAAATCACAGAGATGCAAATAAAAATCACAATGAGATACCATCTCACCCAAGTAGTAGTGGCAAAGTTTGTAGGGCAGCAACCAATAAATGTTGGAAAGGATGTGGAGAGGTAGGAACCCTCATATGCTCTTGGCGGGATTGTAAAATGGTACAACCACCCTGGAAGGCGGTTTGGCATTTCCTCAAAAATTTGAACATAGAAACTCCAGATGACCCAGTTATTCCACTATTAGGAATGTACCCCAAGGAAATTAGAACTGAGACACAAAAGGAGACCTATACACCAATGTTCAAAGTAGCTTTATTCACCATCACAAGATTGTGGTAACAGCCTAAATGTCCAACTAAAACAGAATCGATTGAGAAATTGCGGTACATTCACCCAATAGAATACTATACAACACTCAGGAGCAATTTCGATTTTGAACAATACTACATAACTTGGTAGAGACTATTATGATGAGTGAACTAACTCAGTCTCATAAGGATAAATACTGCATTAGACCATTATGGTAAAACCAGAACAATAACTAGTAAAATATGTATAGAGATCCAAAGGAGGAAGGGGTAGGGCAAAAGGGTTGAGGATGGAAAGGGGTGAAAAAGCAGTGTTTCAGTTTGGTGAGTGAAGGGAAGAATCAAGTAGGGACCTGAAAAATTGGGTAATAATGGCAAGGTCCTATGGTGATTGATTTTATAAAATATGAACAGTGTGAAACACAATGTATATGAACTTTATGAGCAAATCAATACAAAATTTTAAAAAATGTAAGGAAAAAAGATTAAAAAAACCCCACAAAACTTGTCTTTGACATATCTCAATTTAAAACAAAGGCAAAACAAACCCATTCTATTTTGTATAAACGTAAGCTTTTGCCTTATCATGCAATTAAGCACTCTCTTGTATTGAATACATGATTTCCAAGTAGGAATGTGAAAATATTGGTGGCAGGGCCAAAAAGAACGCTGTATAAGTCCAAAGCTTCTCAAAATAACATTTAAAGTAAAAAAAGAAAAAAAATGATAAAAACCCCAAATGGGTCCTGGGACTATTTACAATATTACTCCCTAAATTAAAATATATCTCTCCTTTATAATTTAAGCTATGTTGTTGTTGTTGTTATGTGCCGTCGAGTCGTTTCCGACTCATAGCGACCCTATGCACAACAGCCCTAAACCCTGC